>NW_023458610.1:128185-130385 GCF_013731165.1 Rhagoletis pomonella | reverse complement strand
TTGTTTATAAACAATAATTAATTATTAATAAACAATTACTGATGTTTAGTTCACTAGATCGATTCAGTAGATCAATATCAAAAAAAAAATCATTTCATCAAAAGTTGCTATTACGAGAGGAAAAAAGAAGCCTTCGTACTCAAAAAGAAAAAAATCATTATTCTAAAAATTCGCATTTCTGAGCAAAAAGAAAAAATACGTGTCTCCTTAAATTGTTCAAGGATTGTTCAAGGTGGATTTACTCGAGCGCGTCAGATTAAAAAATGGTGGGTTGATTACATGCTGAAAAGTGTGCATTTCAATAATCTGACGATTTGATCGTGACGCAAAGGGTCGCAAACTTGCAAAAAGAAAACGTTACTTGGACATTCTCGAGCGCGGTCCATTTTATTTTTATTATGAAGCAAACAGCTGAAGGATAACTCCGCCACAAGCCGGAGTGACGAAAACCGTCAACAAAGATTGTCGTGTGCACTTGCTGTTTTTCAAAACTACTACAGATTTTTCTACTAAATTTGTTATTTTTTGATCTGTTTGCTGTTTTCCGTTCATATTATTTGTCACAATCATAAGACTGTAAGTATACCCAGCGGACCAAATGCTCGCAAATGATACCAGCGTGAGTGAAATGTGAGAATTAACGCAAACAAACTCTCGCTAAAGGCTCGTGTGTTGCTCCGCTGTATATGTATATAAGTATGTGCATTTGCGAATCAAAACCTTTATCTAAATTTGAGCTGGGCGATGAAATTACATGTGTAATTAAGTGCGTCGACGATTACGATTAATTTAATCCCAGTTTCAAAATAGTTTGAATTAGGATTGAAATAATCGTAAATCGAAATAGTATTATTTTAAAATTATTGAGGGATTCACAATGGTGTCGTAAGTGTCGTATTGTTGTATGTCGTAAACATTAGAAGCTTTAATAAATGCTTAGAGAATTTGAACCCACAACCAACTATTTTTTAACACTGCGAAAATTCAATATATGACTTTGATGGTACTTTGCGAACCCCCGTAGCATATTTTTTAGGCGTTTAAAGCTCACGAGATACAATAATACGACACCGTTGTGAATACCCCATATATTAAGAAAAATTCATAGCACATGATGTAAATTTTAGCTCAACAAATATCAGTTAAAAATCACTTTTTTAACTTATTTATGTATGTGAATTTTACTCATTTCTTAGCTGAAATCACTAGGCATAAGAATTTGTATGTAAGAAAAACACGAATTTTTCGGATAAATTTACTTATACATGAAAAACTTTGGAACTCCGCTCCCTTCTTGCTCACTCTTTATATAGTATCAAGGGACTGTGTGTCCCCTTACTCCTTTCCGTCCGCCATCACGCAATCATGGGCGATCAAAGCACTCGTGGTGTTACATGAAATATAACCGTTGAAATTTTACTAACTAAATTTTGTGATTCATGATGAGTGGAAACGGTTTTTGTGTGTTTTGTGGATCAAATTCTTGTCAAAAAAACTTGTTTGGACTAATCCAGGCGATTCAGGTATAATACCTTGTAAATTCTATAATGACACACTTGTCATTTATTTAATCTACTAGTGTTCGAAATTCAACCGCTAAAATTAAGGATAGTTTATGTGAGTTGAGTTGAGCTGAAATAAAATTTGTTGGAATGGGTTAAGTGGAGGGGAGTTTAGCTTAGTACTTAGCATAACATAACATAGAATAGCATTAGATTCAATAACATAACATATGTAGCATAACACATCACAATATAACATCGCACATTCTTCAGTTGTATTTCCTTTTTATCCCTCTCATTTTCTTCCTCTCTATCTTTGTCGCTATCGCTTTTTTATGTTTATGTTTATGTTTATCTACACCTTCATGTTCATGTTCATGTTCAAGTTCATGCTCATGTTCATTTTCATGTTCATGTTCATGTTCATGTTCATTTTCATGTTAATGTTGATGTTCATTTTCATGTTCATGGTTCATGTTCATGTTCATGTTCATGTTCATGTTCATGTTCATGTTCATGTTCATGTTCATGTTCATGTTCATGTTCATGTTCATGTTCATGTTCATGTTCATGTTCATGTTCATGTTCATGTTCATGTTCATGTTCATGTTCATGTTCATGTTCATGTTCATGTTCATGTTCATGTTCATATTCATCTTCATCTTCATCTTCATCTTCATCTTCATCTTCATCTTCAT
>NW_023458610.1:119033-128085 GCF_013731165.1 Rhagoletis pomonella | reverse complement strand
ATCTTCATCTTCATCTTCATCTTCATCTTCATCTTCATCTTCATCTTGATCTTTATCTTTATCTTCATCTTCGTCTTCATCTTCATCTTCATCTTCATCTTCATCTTCATCTTCATCTTCATCTTCATCTTCATCTTCATCTTCATCTTCATCTTCATCTTCATCTTCATATTCACCTTCGACTTCATATTTATCTTTTCCTTTATCCTGATCTATATCTTCATTCTTTTCTCCATTTACGTATTTACCCCCACCATTATTATTAGGTTAGGTAGTTAAATTTTCCTTCCTCTTTTTCTTTATATTGTTTCTTTAGTGATATCATGTCATGTGTTGAAATTGGGTGTGTTGAGTTGCAGTGTGGTGGAATTGGGTGTGGGAGTTACGGTGTTATGAATTCAGGTGTGGTGGTCTTAAGAGGTGTAGTGAATTTAGTTGTGGTGAGTTGAGGTTGGTGAATTAAGGTGTGGTGAGTTAAGGTGTGGTGAGTTAAGGTGTGGTGAGAAAGTTGAGGTGTGGTGAATTAAGGTGTGGTGAGTTAAGATGTGGTGAGAAAGTTGGGGTGTGGTGAATTAAAGTGTGGTGGATTTAGGTGTAGTGAATTAAGGTGTGGTGAATTTAGGTGTGGGGAGTGAAGTAGTGGTGGATTTAGGTGTCGAGAGTTAAGGTGTGGTGAATTAATGTGTAGCGAACTCAGGTGGAGTAAGTTTTTAAGCGGAGGTGAGATGAGTTGAGGTGAGTTAAGTTAAGTTACGGGGTTAAGTTAAGATAAGTTATCTTTATCCTTATCTTCATGTTCATCTTCATCTTCTTCCTCGACTTGGTCTTCATCTTCTTCTTCATCTTTATCCTTTTCTTTATCCTGATCTAAATATGTCCATTCTTTTCTTCATTTACATATTCACCCCCACCATTGTTATTAGGTTAGGTATTTAAATTTTCCTTCCTCTTTGTCTTTATATTTAGGTTTCTTTACTTTTATTTTAATTTCTGTATTTATCCCTTTCTTCTTCTCCATACTCAAAATTATCTTCATCCTTGTTTGAGGCTAATCTATTCATGTACATACATACATATGTACATCTTATTCCTAAACTGCTGCTTAGCACGTTTCTTTAATTCACTATCAATATTAAAGCATACATTTAGGAGGCATTTCCGCCCCAACCATGTACATGTATGGCATTGGTATTGGTGTGACTTTTGAATTGATTTTTTCGCTCTATTTTAAACTAATTTGAAATTTTAAAAATTGCCTGCACATCAGCATCAAAATACCTTTCTAATGATATATAATTGTTTATACCTTTGAAGTACAGTTTAGCCGTAAAAGGGGTGTAATGGAAACATGATTGCCTATTTATATAATTAATATATATATAAAATAATAGCCGTTTTGGTTGTTTGGACTTAACTCAAAAATTACGATATAGATTTCAGTCAAATTTTCAGAGATTATGCCTTGCATACGTGGTCCTATTATAGGCTACTAGAAAACTCGCTAGGTGGCGCTGGAGTCGAGTTATTTATAAAAGCAGTATTTATGAACCGATTTTGTTAATGGAAGTTTTTTCTTCCCAAATATGCATATATGGTGGTCCTTAAATGTAGGAAGCAAATTTTTACATCAGATTTCCTAAGCCTCAACCCCCCACGTCGATGCTGCTACAGTCGAAGATATCACATATAAATTTTGGTCCCGTTTGGAGACGGTTAAGGCGTGTCGCACAGGGGGTAAAGTTCAGATTCCTCTATGGAGACTCAAAAAATTAAATTATTTTTTCATCTAATACCCAAAATCGGCACTACTATATTAGAATATATCACATATAAATTTTGGCCCCGATCGGAGTCGGTTAAGGCGTGGCGCACAGGGGTCAAAATTCAGATTACCCTTATTTAGCCAATGTACGGGAAAACTTTTCATCCTGTAGGTCAGCGGAGATTCTTATAAGGACTTTTATTGGCTTACGTGGAACATTGGACCAATGCTGAAGTTGCAAGATCACAGGTGGAAATAAGACCATCAGTATCATCGAAAGAGATTCGATTCCATATGGTAACACAGCGCTACTATTTTTGGCCTATGTGTGAGGAGGATTCTGCTCTTTAGTCGTTTCAATTTGAACTAAAAATGTTTACTTTACAGACCACTTTTTCTTTTAAGCGCTATTTTTGTATTGGCAAACGCAAAAGATCTTATAAGGCGCCGCGAAGTAAGCGGGCATTAGCTAGTATGTAAAAAAAATTATTGTTAATTACTTCTTGTTACAGATGGAAAAAATTTTGAAGAAATTGACGACCAAGTCGAGCGGACTTGCTGTATGATGATAGTTGTACGGATAAAATAATAAGTGTTTACAATTATATATGTTTGGTTGACTGTGCATCTCAGAAACGAAATATTTTTTTTAAAACATCAGATTAAGAAAACCCCTCCAGATAATCGTCAGATTATGGAACAGCATGACTAGGGCATCGAGATGAACCTTCTGTATCAAAATCTGACGCGCTCGAGTAAATCCAAATGGCGATTTTTTTTGCATCCTCACACACATCCGCCACAAGCTTTCGTCACATCTGAATCGTCAGATTATTATATGGGAGGTTCATTCGGGCCCATTTAACATCCCTATTGAATATCTGACGCGCCCGATTTTTTTGCCACCCATTTTTGACCATGCCCACCATGCAAACCGGCAGATTAGCATATCTCCGTCATCAGAAACACGTTTGATTTATTCACTATCAATATCTGACGCGCTCGAGTAAATCCATGTACCTTTTTTCTTTTGACATTTTTGGAAGCCTGTAGATCTTCCACCCACCGCTGTAAGGAAAAACATAACATGACTTTTTTTCTTCCCATCATATAATCTTCAAAATCCAATAGGTCAAAATGACGCTCGAGTAAATCCCGATTTAGCATCGTGGCTCCCCTACTAATGTCATTTGTAAATTGTGCTATGTACTCAAGATGTCGAATTTATCGAGGTGATTTTTCTGATTTTGAATTTATAACATGTGTTAAAGAGTGAAAATTCTACCCTCAAGAAAATGTTGAAAGTGTTTAATTGAATTGTATATTGCCAAAAGCTCTCTGTCAAACGTTGAGTAATTCATTTCTGTAGGAGATCATTTTCGTGAAAAATAGGCAAGTGGTTCTAAAGTGTTATCACTAATTTGTTGTAAAACTGCACCAATAGCTGTATTTGATGCGTGTACAGCAAGTGGTAATTTACCATTTTTGTCAAAATACGTGAGCAAAGTTTTCTGTGTAAAAAGTTTCTTAACATTTTCAAAAGCATTGATTGTTTTCTCTGTCCAATTTAGTTCTTTGAGTTTATGTTTAGCTGAAAATGTTAACATTTCATGTAGAGGGCTAAGTTCTGTTGCTAACATCTTTACGTATCTGTGATATGAGTTAACCATGCCTAAAAATTTTTGTAACTTGTTTATAGAAAATGGTTTTTCAAAATTTGTAATTGTCTCAATCCGTTCGAAAGAAGGTTTAATTCCTTCACCTGAAATTTCATAACTTAGAAAATCCAATTTACTTGTCCCAAAAATACATTTGCTAGGCTTAATATTCAAATTATATTTTTCAAGTCTATCAAATACAGATTTTAAATGCTCTAAATGCTGATCTTCATCATCACTTGCAACAAGAATATCGTCAAAATAGACAAAAACAAATTCTAAGCCACAAAATACTTCATATATAAACCGTTGAAATGTTTGTGCACTGTTTCGTAAACCGAAAGGCATACGTACAAACTCAAACATTCCAAAGGGAGTAGTTATTGCTGTTTTGTGAATATCTTCTTCAGCCATTGGTCTGAAACTATCGCACCAGTATCTATTAAAAAGTTTAATTTATTGAATTTATCAAAGATAAAAAGGCGGCGAGAAGGTTTAACGCCATTTCCATTATTAGCCACCGTCATAATGGAACGATTTAGTTTAAAACATTTGTATTTGAATGACACTATTTGTATTAAAATTACAAGGATGAATTTTCTGTGGTACCAACAAATGTTTTGATTAGAATTGTCTCTTGATCTAGAATGACTTCTTTCTCTAGATCTTTCACTAAGTTTTAATTCATTAATATCCATAGTAATCTTGTTTAAATTTTGATAAATAGTTGTAGCCAACTCAGTCAAATTTTTAATACATTGTTTAAGAATATTATTATTATTTTCTACACTAGCAATACTTAAAGATTTAGATGTTTGGGGTTTATTAATCTAATCAAATAATTTATCTGCAAGAGAAATAATTTCTTCATAATTTTGAATTTGTTGCGGTAATTTTCTACTCCACAATTTAAATAAAAGTTCTCTACTAACAATCGATTTTCTACCTGCTAAAGAGTTCATATTTATGTCTAAAAAGTTCTGATGGTGACCGATCACCTACTTCAGTATTTGAAAATAATTGTTCAAGTATCTTTTCTTCGCTAAGAGAAAATCTTTCGCCTAAAACCTTCCTGATGGTTTCGTATTTGTTGGTTGATGGCGGTGGATTGATAACATCAATAATTTTTGAAATCGTTTCTCGTTGAAGAACAATCAAAATGTTTTGAAATTTGATATTATCATCACATATTTTATTAACTTCGAATTGTCCTTCTACAAGCAGAAACCATGCTTCGGGACGATCTTCCCAAAAAATGAGGTAATTTAATAGATTTCGAAATATTCGAACTAAAGTTATTTTCATTTTGTGTCAAACTGTTAGAATTTATATTTTGTGTAGTGTTTAAATCTGAGGTGTGAGTTTAATTTTCATTTTGGTTTTCTGTTGTTGAGAAGTTGCGTGTACGTATAGGTGATCGATGCATTTTTAAAATCGACTAGAGAAGGAGTGTACAAGAGAAATAATTTCCACAATATTAATACTAATAGCAAATACTTAATATTAAGTAATAATGTAATAAGTTTTGTTAATATTGTTTTTAATAAATTATTAAAGTCAAAAAATAACGTAATAAATATTCAAAAATGTATATATGTCATTTAAATATTAAGTAAACGAAAGACTTAAGATACGAACTTATATTGAAAATATCTTGCAATCTTATCTTTAAAATACAAATTAATACTAAAGTTATATTAAATCTAAAAATATAAACAATACAGCTCACCAATTCTGAACGAATGAAATTGAACGCTCATTGCTTCAATAAGATACATATGTAGAGGCCAAAATTTAAAAAAAATCTTCATTGGTGTCTTTGAGCTTGTTAGTTTTGCAAACTGCAACTGCTATGGCTATTATTGTTATAGATCCTTGTTGCACTATAGCCTGTGAAAATTTTGATATATTTAAATTGTCGATATGCGAACTGCTTTTGAAGTTGTTAATGATGTAGTTGTGAAACCTTCTCGCAATTGTTGCACTTATATATATATTTACTCTTAATGATCTTTGGAATTCATGGTATACATGATTGTAGAAAGAAACTTTTGCTTAAGAGATGATTAAATGATGATATGACGTAACTTATTGCAGACATAAATTGTTGTAAACGATGCAATTATTATAACTTGTATAATTATTCGATGAGCAGGATCGCCAATATGTGGAGTTAGAATATGTTATTCCAATTTTAAATGTTTATTTGTATGAAGAATATTTTTGAATGAAAGCAAATTCTCATATTGATATTTTCAACCATAGTCATGAACAAAATTAAATTAAATAAAACAAATAAACAGGTAAATAGAGCATAAAGTATTAAACCCTATATGCCTTTCCTGTTTTCTTTTATCCTATGAGCCTCTTCAAAATCGTCGAAACCTTTTACATATGTTATAGACGCGCGAAACAATATCACCAGTATTTACATTTTATTTATTTATTTATTTATATTCAACAATTTTTATGAGCTTGAGGCCCTTTTTAGTGAAAACTTTATTGTGGAAAAGCAACAATAATTTGAAATGGTAGAAGTGATAGCTATTTCGGAAATCGCCACATTTCCTCATCAGACTTCTTTCAGTAGGCCTCGAACCGAAAATCTCACTATAATAAATAAATTTTCTTTAAAAAAACGGCCTCGAGCTCAATAAAAATTGTTGATCATTCTAATAATAGAAATATTAACAAAAACCAACAACCACATGATCAAGTGAATTGCAGCGGAATAGCTGCGCTTGATTGTAGTTGGCTTAGCAAAAGTGAAATAGCGGAAATAAGCAACAAGAATTAACAAGGCAAACTTCTTAGCACAGTGCGTCAGTGGTGATCGTCGGTTCGAATCCTACCGAAAGAAGTCTGATGAGGAAATGTGGTGATTTCCGAAATAGCTATCACTTCTACCATTTCACTTCTTACCATTATTGTTGCGTTTCCCCAATAAAGTTTTCACTAAAAACTGCCTCAAGCTCATAAAAGTTGTTGAATATAATTGTTATAAGGCCATAAAATAACAAAAAACAAATATTTATTTATTTATAAAAAAGTAATCAATTTGTGTTTAAACAAGCTTTATTATTTAGTTGTTAAAAGAACTAAAAAGTTAAATTGACGGCTTAATTTTTTGTGACGTTATTCTTTTCCATCTAACAGCGCTCTTACACGATATGTATTTGCATATGTAAATGCTACATTTTTGTATCTACTTGTATGAATAATGTGACCAACCGTACTTCTTTCGCAAGTACAGTACTTCTCTCTTAGCTCTTGTACTTTGTACTTCGCAGTACAGTCAAATGTACTTCTTTGCAAAATTTGTACTTCAGTTCCTGTACTTTTCTGAACTTTTGGGCGATACATTCGTTCAAACCTTTCAAGTCGCCGTGGACCGATGACATCATACCTGCGCAGCTACAAAAGGTTCTGGAGCTGTCGTGTAATTGGTTGGCTCCGATTTATGCGAACTGCGAGGGTAGTCAGTGCTGCGTTCATCCCGAAGGGCGGAAGAGGATCTCATGTTTCCCCTAGGGATTTTGGGCCTATCAGCCTGTCTTCGTTTTTGCTAAAAACGCTAGAGAGGTAGATTGATAGACCTGTACATAAGAAACGTGATTCCTCGTAACTGTCTTTCAGCAGCTCAACATGATTTTTGCAAGGAAGGTCGGTGGATACCGCCCTACACACATTGGTAAAGGCACCCTGAAATTGTGCATATGGAAACTGTGCATACAAAATAATGCATATGAAAAAACACCGAAATAATGCATACGAAAAAAACCCGAAATAATGTATATATGCACAGTTTCGGTTCAAAACCGGAATAATGCATATGAAAAAAGCCGAAATAATGCATATATGGACAGTTTCGGTTGATAACCGCAATAATGCATATGAGAAAAAACCGAAATTATGCATATGCACACTTTCGTTTGAAAACCGAAATAATGCATACGAGAAAAACCCGAAATTATGCATATGCACACTTTCGCTTAAAACCCAAAATAGTGCATATGACCAAAACCGAAATAGAGCATACATGCACAGTTTCGGTTCAAATCCGAAATAATGAGAAAAACGAAGTAATGCATATATGCACAGTTTCGGTTGAAAACCGAAAAAATGTATATGACAGAAACCGAAATAATGCATACGAAAAAAAACCGAATAATGTATATATGCACAATTTCGACTCAAAACCGAAATAACGCATATGAGAAAAAAACGAAATTATGCATATGCATGCTTTCGGTTATAATCCGAAATAGTGCACATGACGAAAAACGAAGTAATGCATACATGCACAGTTTCGGTTGAAAACCGAAATAATGCATAGTGCATACATGCACAGTTTCGGTTCAAATCCGAAATAATGCATATGAGAAAAAGGAAGTAATGCATACATGCACAGTTTCGGTTCAAAACCGAAATAATGCATATGTGAAAAACGAGGTAATGCATACATGCACAGTTTCGGTGGAAAACCGAAATAATGCATATGTGAAAAACGAAGTAATGCATACATGCACAGTTTTGGTTGAAAATCGAAATAATGCATATGTGAAAAACGAAGTAATGCATACATGCACAGTTTCGGTTCAAAACCGAAATAATGGATATGTGAAAAAACGAAGTAATTCATACATGCACAGTTTCGGTTGAAGTCCCAAATAATGCATATGTGAAAAACGAAGTAATGCATACATGCACAGTTTCGGTTGAAACCCGAAATAATGCATATGTGAAAAACGAAGTAATGCATACATGCACAGTTTTGGTTGAAAACCGAATTAATGCATATGAGAAAAACGAAGTAATGCATACATGCACAGTTTCGGTTGAATCCCGAAATAATGCATATGTGAAAAACGAAGTAATGCATACATGCACAGTTTCGGTTGAAGCCCGAAATAATGCATATGTGAAAAACGAAGTAATGCGTACATGCACAGTTTCAGTGGAAAACCGAAATAATGCATATGTGAAAAACGAAGTAATGCATACATGCACAGTTTCGGTTGAAGTCCCAAATAATGCATATGTGAATAACGAAGTAATGCATACATGCACAGTTTCGGTTGAAACCCGAAATAATGCATATGTGAAAAACGAAGTAATGCATACATGCACAGTTTCGGTTGAAAACCGAAATAATGCATATGAGAAAAACGAAGAAATGCATACATGCACAGATTCGGTTGAAACCCGAAATAATGCATATGTGAGAAACGAAAGAATGCATACATGCACAGTTTCAGTTGAAAACCGAAATAATGCATATGTGTAAAACGAAGTAATGTATACATGCACAGTTTCGGCTGAAGCCCGAAATAATGCATATGTCAAAAACGAAGTAATGCATACATGCACAGTTTCGGTTAAAACCCGAAAGAATGCACATGTGAAAATCGAAGTAATGCGTACATGCACAGTTTCAGTGGAAAACCGAAATAATGCATATGTGAAAAACGAAGTAATGCGTACATGCACAGTTTCGGTTGAAGCCCGAAATAATGCATATGTGAAAAACGAAGTAATGCATACATGCACAGTTTCGGTTAAAACCCGAAATAATGCACATGTGGAAAACGAAGTAATGCGTACATGCACAGTTTCAGTGGAAAACCGAAAT
>NW_023458610.1:115630-119023 GCF_013731165.1 Rhagoletis pomonella | reverse complement strand
TTCGGTTGAAGCCCGAAATAATGCATATGTGAAAAACGAAGTAATGCATACATGCACAGTTTCGGTTAAAACCCGAAATAATGCACATGTGAAACACGAAGTAATGCATACATGCACAGTTTCGGTTGAAAACCGAAATAATGCATATGTAACCACCCGCAACCTAATACGTATACAAGATAATTTCCCTCTTCTTCTTCTTGTTAAATAGCAAAACTAATATATATATTCAGTTCTTCCCACTCAAAGTAAATGGCATACATTTTGTAACACATTTTTCGGAAAGGAGAGAAAGAGACAACTGCTTGTGTAAGAAGTTAGGACCACAAAACTTACTGACAAAAGTAATTGATATTTTAACTCGGTTCGGAAAAAATTGCGTCGATGTCATTCAAAAACATTTAATCTTTAAAATTTGGTTAGGAAGTTCATATAAATATTAATATGACATTAATAAAATTGATCAAACACAGAAATAAGTAAAAAATTGTCTATTATAACGTCAAACATACCGAGTACATCATAATGAATTCTTTTTAATGAGTTCTTTTTAGTGAGTACTTTTTCGACTAACCTTGTCCATAACTTTTATTTACATATATTCTGAGAAAACAAAGTTTGGTGTTAGATGCGCAGTCGTAAACTCGCGAAAATAAATTAATCAAATAAAAATATAATAGGTGAATAAAGGTAAGAATAATGAACAAGCGAACTTTTCCAAACGAAATGGACGATATGGACGAAAATATAATGGAAAACCAAAGACAGGTTGAAAGCCGCTTGGATGTACTTGATCATCGCATTGATGATATGGAAAAGGTTTTGTGTGAAAATGTGGGTTAAATAAATAAATAAATATTGGATTTATTTGCAAGTAATATTTTATTCCATTTCAGATGGCTAACAGGAACGAGACAATGGCTTAAAATCGCCTGATGCGCGATAGTAAAGTAAAGCAGCAGTCAGTTAGAAAAATGACCGGCGATATCGTTGATGCAGGAATAGTGGAAGTAGCTAGCGTATTTCCGCTTTTCACAATAGATGCTGCAATGGAAGTGGAGGAAAAGCTGAATAAGCACGAATACGCCACTGCAATGGTAATTTTAACATTCAAGCCCTGGTCGAAACTAAGTACCTATTTTTTAAAACATAAAAGGCACATACATACGGTGAAGGGCGCTTCTGGAGAGGTGGACACTGTTAAGCGCAAATTATTTATGTGTATATATATATATATGTGTTTGGGTATAAATATGTAAGGGACATAAAACACACAAAATAATTAAACATATGAAAAGTTTGAAAAGATAAGAAAAAAATTTCATTTGAATAGGAAATCGTTTGGTAACACTACCGGTAGGTTTTGCGGTAATAGCTTGGTAAGACTACCGGTAGGTTTTGCGGTAATCGCTTGGTAAGTTTACCAGTAGGTTTTGCGGTAATCGTTCGGTAAGACTACCGGTAGTTATTGAGGTATTCACTTCATAGGAGTACTGAAAGAGTGAACAAGCTATATATGGCTGAGTATGACATACGTGAATGTGAAAAAAGTACAGATACTCAACAAGATTCACGACAAGAAGAGATAAGCTATACATAAGGAGACATATTTTACTAGGGTGTTAAAGAAAGACAAAAACTCACACGTATAGAAGACTACAGGGTAATTTCTGCCCACGGCCCTTAAGAAACTCATATAAACTTTACCCGATACGTAAGGTAACGCTCCTGGAGAATTCATGGGAGATTTAGCTAGTAGCTGTCTACCAGGGCCATTTGTATTCTTATGGACGCTCACACACATCTGTCAAAACTTGCCGTTCACATGCGAATACTTTGCGTACGCACACAGTTGAGTGTGAGCTCGAAAAAAGGCATATTATGCATTTTTAATTAGTTTTTATTCTATAATTCTGAATGATATTTTAATTCTCTAACTTTTCATGTCTCAACTATAGCAAAAAATTGAGTAATAACGAAGATATTGGTCAAAATAAAAAGCTCACGCTCACGCTCGCATTGAACTGTATATCACAAATGAATTTATACACAAACAGACATTCTGCCATTGTTTCTTTGAACTTGCTTCAAATATATGTTATACATATTTTTATTTAAATAGATATTATCTCGTAAATATATTTTTTCCCCATTTAGTGAGTTAGTTTCTATAATTTCTTTATCCTCGTGCTAGTAGTATTTATATAAGTGATACTGAGCTTTATAACCAAAGAAAACACGACTATTGTCGCAAGTGAAAACGGAAAGAGAGTGTGGGTCATTCATGTAACAGAGTGCATAAACTTATAAGATTTTCTGCTTGATAAAGTTATCTGTTCAGATGAATACCACTAATGCGGTATTCAAACTGTTTGTATATGCAGAGTTGCGACATATTGCAACCATATACATTACATGTTTTAATTATTCAATATAGCAATGAACAATTTTTCTGAATTTTCCATTTTAAAAACACCAATGGGTAACCAATAACAAACGAAGCATCAACTTTGTTTCTGATGCGCTGATTGCTCTAGCGATGCGTTTCGATAATAGCTGTCAAATTATTTTAACACGTACTCTTATGTAGATAATTATTTTTGCGACGACCGGCCTACACGACGGCTGTGGTTGTGGCCAGATTAGATCTATTTCTATTTTCCAGCGACAGATAAGGTTATGTCAAACTCGTACAAATTCATGATGTCGCTGCCGGGTTCAAAAATCATGTCGTCATCGACAAAGCGTTTAGATAATGAAGATAACAAATTGGAAGCTGTGCCCCGTAGCTCGTCGTTTTTAATGTGTTCAGAACTTAACTTTTCGGATGCGTTATGGAAAAGTATACATTGTCAATATTTTGTAGTTCGGCGTTATGGAACATCATACTTTGTACGTATGCAATGTACATATCGTCGCCTCAGAAAACGGATGACGAATGTGCAAAATCACGATTTTGGGATTTTGATGCAGATTTACTAAGTTGGACATGCTCTTTCGATTTCTGCAATCCATTTTTTTATATCTCCATACATATTATGTAGACCTATCTTACGGCACTCAAATTTTACAGGAGAGCGAAAATCCGGTTTTTCTTCGAAGGCATTGCCTTCAGAGGCGGTATTTTCTCTACCTATTATTTTACAAATCTGTTATTTTAATATCGATTTTACGATTTTGACGCATAAATCTCTATGACTGGAGTTCGGGGTTACCGAATCTCATTTTTGCCACAACGGCGATTTAGGCGGTTTTGCAACTGGTCGATGGGCGGTTTTGCAAAAACATCGACGATATGCATATTTTCGTTAGAAAACCGAAATAATGCATATGGGAAAACGAAAAAAATGCATACATGCACAGTTTCGGTTCAAAACCGAAATAATGCATATG
>NW_023458610.1:108657-115620 GCF_013731165.1 Rhagoletis pomonella | reverse complement strand
ATGCATATGGGAAAAACGAAATAATGCATACATGCACAGTTTCGGTTGAAACCCGAAGTAGTGCATATGGAAAAAACGCAGTAATGCATACATGCACAGTTTCGGTTCAAAACCGAAATAATGCATATGTGAAAAACGAAGTAATGCATACATGCACAGTTTCGGTTTAAAACCGAAATAATGCATATGAGAAAAACCCGAAATTATGCATATGCACACTTTCGCTTGAAAACCGAAATAATGCATATGACGAAAACCGAAATAATGCATACATGCACAGTTTCGGTTCAAATCCGAAATAATGCATGTGGGGAAAACGAAGTAATGCATACATGCACACTTTCGCTTGTAAACCGAAATAATGCATATGACGAAAACCGAAATAATGGCTGCATGCACAGTTTCGGTTCAAATCCGAAATAATGCATGTGGGAAAAACTAAGTAATGCATACATGCACAGTTACGGTTCAAACCCGAAATAATGCATATGGGAAAAACGAAGTAATGCACAGTACATGCACAGTTTCGGTTCAAAACCGAAATAATGCATATGACAAAAACGAAGTAATGCATATATGCACAGTTTCGGTTCAAAACCGAAATAATGCATATGGGAAAAACGAAATAATGCATACATCCACAGTTTCGGTTAAACCCAAAGTCTCAGTATATCCAGTAAAAAAACTGTGGTGAAGTCCTTTATGGGGATAAAGTTTTCAGAGATGAAATTTTAGGTAGCACACAATTTCTTACACGCATGGTTGCTTTTCAGCACTCATGAAAGAAACTTAAGAAATATTTGAAAAAAAAGTTCATATAGTACATTAATTTTTGAAAGAAATACCATATAATGTATGTACTCTGGTTAATAATATCAAAAAATGTATTAGAACCACCGGTTAATGTTATATTTGATACAAATTAATATTGCTGCCCCGAACGCTCTGCGCCTTGTCACTGAATAATAGTTTACTTAAAATTACATCCCTGGTCCTTGTTCTTTCTGTATCGCATCGTGGTGAATTCAAATTTTTCAGAAATTTGACAACAAAACAAAACAAAGCGAGTATTTTATTTGCTAATTTTTGCGATTTCTATTGTTTAATGTAAATTTGTCTTTTTAGGATATGTCGAGCCAACAAAAAAGGCGCAGTTGGAAAATTTAGTAATTAGTAATGAAGTAGCAGGCATATTTGGAAAATTATGCCGATAAGCAGGATGGAATTTGGGAAAGTAAGTGCATGGTTGCAGCATATCTATGTATAAAAAGTATTTAATTAAATTGTTTATAGAAATGTTATAAATCGAGTGGCTCATTTACGATGTGCTCCAAACATTTGGCGAACTTTTTTGCGCCTTTTCAACGTGCTAAGTAACAAGTTAAGATGACTGCCATCATGGGCCGGTAAGAAACCGCAAGCAAAGGGCAGACAACCTTCCAGGAAGCTGCCTCCTGTCCCCGAGCCGAAGCTGCAGTTCAGCAAGAGCAGGTCAGCAAATTGCTACCCTGATCAAACGTAAACTGAAGCGCTCTGCTGTGATTGTACTCCGTAAATGTGAAAACTTGGTGCATGCTGAGAAATATCAAACAAGAAAACTCCGTGATGGACGCCGTGAGATGGAGTAACGCTGTGTGGCAAAGAAATGCGGCCAATTCGACGGGCTTGAAAAATCCAAATTGGCTTTTGTGATCCGCATCCGCGGTATCAACAAAGTTGCACAAAAAGTGCGTAGTTTAACAGTTCTGTCTTCGCCACATTAAAACGGTGTGTTCATCAAATTGAGCAAGGCAACCATTAATATGCTACGTATGCCGAACCCCCTATATGGGTTTATCCAAATCTTAAATCAGTTTGTGAATTGATGTACAAACGTGGAATGGTCAAGCGTGTCCCAATCTCTGCTTTGTGATCGAACGCAAATTTCGCGAAGCGCACGAAATTCAGTGCGTTGATTCACTTCACTTCAAGAAAGCCCCCAACTTCCTGTTGCTATTCCAGCTCAACACATCAACCCGAGGCTGGCGCAAGAAGGCTAATCACTACGTTGAGGTTGGTGATTTCGGTAGCCGTGAGGATAAGATCAACAAATTGCTGCACAAGATGGCTTAAAGAAATTGTTGTTTGTTGTTGCGACAGTATAATTTGGCACATCTTCAAAAGACGCCCAAGCAAAAAAAAAAAAAAAGAAAATTAAAAAATTCCTGAAGTTGCCTTTTCACGGGCCGATTTCTGCCGACTGGAAAATTTACTTAAGATATCGACTAGCCAAAACGCTTACATAAAGGCAGCCTAAATAACGTTCAAATTAATCATCCCCTTTGAGATGGGAAATACCAATAACCATTTCATAATTTCGAAAATTATTCCTTTTATATTTGTTCTTGCATTTTCCACACCACTTGTGAGCAGGGTTCGGATTTGCCTCATTTTAGCCCCTCGCTCGCTCGTTAGTTTGCTCCGAGCTAGCGCAACTCACGAGCAACAAGCGAGGCTGTTTGCAAACGATCACTCGTTAAGTAAGAGCGCACGGGCTGAGCATCCAGCGAGCGAGCAAGCAAACGAGGGCAGCGCAAGAGTAGAGCAGCAAGCAAGGCACTCATTGCAGCAGCAGACGAGCGAGGCGAGTAAACGAGCGAGGCAAATGAGGCAAGCAGATTAGACAGCAAACGCGTTGTTTGGTCGGCAAAAATGTATGGGATAACAATTGCAGCAACTAAGAATTTCGAGTAAAGGATTGTATGCACACATGCACATATGTTTGTATATACTTATGTATATATTCTCATGCACAGAAGAGTAGATTCGTGCTATTTGGACCAGTTTTATCTACTAGGTAGGCACATATGTGCATACATATCTATGTAGGTATAATGTTTTTAATGTTCAATAATTTCTTATAAAATTTCAACTTATACACTTAGGTCTCTTTTTATGCGGTTCTTTTTTATGCGGATTTGAATTTATGCGGTTTTTCAAACACTTTTCTCGCTGTAGCGATTTTGCTTTTTTGAGAGCTTTTATTACTTTTTTTCAATATGTAAGGGGCAATGCTTCTGATAAATAATTTGTCTTTGTATTCTTACATACAAGTAATTACTAAGTAATTTGGCTAAGAAACTATGTTACATATGTATAAATGAGAATATAATATTTATAAAAATCATTATTTTGTCTTTCATTTCATAAATGAGTAGGACATCAGCATTTTCAAATGAATATTCCTGGTTTAGCCCCCATACATATGTATGTAGGATAATACAAACTACTATTTGATAATTAAGGCCGGGCCCCATAGAACTTTCGCGTTGACTTTGTAGTTGGCGTTGGTTTGACAGAACGCAAGTTAAAAGTATGCGTTCTACAATGAAGCTTGGCAGAGACTACTTTGGCCACTAAATTAACATATTAACGAGAGATAAATTAATATTTCATATCAATAACTGCATGAAAACTTATATTCTTGCCTTCATTTCATTAAAAGGAAAAAACATTTCATTTAATTTTATTTATTTGCAACAGCTGTTGACCGACGCAGCGATCTTTCTGCTTTGTGTTGGCCTTAGCGTTGCCAAATTTTGGATATGTGGACGGCTGCTTTGAAATTCGACGCCAACGCAACGCCAAAGTTGTATGCGAACCGGTCTCTATTCTTTGTTTACGCAAATTTTCCCATGTCTACATATCCATATATACATGCATACATATGTACATATGTCCTTGAACAACAGGCCACAAATAAATTTTTTCACCAAGGACTATATTTCATTCAGGTATACAGCATAACTGCTACAAGTAGAAAACTATTTTGGGGGTGTTAACAAGTGTGTGTGTACACATGTATGAATATAACTAAAAAATAATTCATTCCATAATCTATGCTTATGTATGTAATAAATTTTATTTGTTCTTTTAAATGCTGTCCTAATATAATACTTTACATATATATATGCATATATACATACAATTATTAACATACTTTCGTACATAATCTATTGACATACATTCCCACATTTTTATGCACAAAAATGCATGTGTTGTATAGTACACTCGGAGCGCTCGCTCGTCGCTCACTCGTCTTTCCTAGCAGAGTGAGTATGCAGACATCTACTCGCCTCGCACTGCGAGCGAGGCAACACACAACAGCCTCGCTCGTTTAATAGGAGCGCGAGCAAACAAGCAGCGCTCGCTCGTTTGGCGAGCGAGCCAAACTTCTCGTGCCTCGCCTCATTGCTGCTACGAGTACGAGCTGCGAGCGCCTCGTTGTCTGCGAGGCATTGAGTAGGAGTTTGCTCGCTCGCTCGCTCGAACTCCGAGTTTTTGCCCACCCTGCTTGTGAGGTATGCTTTTACGCGCGGAACCGATTTTTTTTTTTAATGTGCTCGGTTGCCCAGGAGGCCTATTTTCACCTTTACAACTCAACTTAAACAGAATTAAAACTAAAGCATGCAATATATAAAGAAAATTAAAAGTTGTCTTTACTAGATGTAAACTTAAAAAATTGCACATTAAATTCATTTTTCATTATAAAACAAAATTAAATATCACAATTCCGTTGAAGTGTATACATATGTACATATTTACAAAATGTGGTCTATTTGCACCCACAGTAAGTTCCCATGAAGCCTAGCCTAAATTCAGAACTGAAAAAAAAACAAGCAAATGGGGTCGGAAACTACTAGCCCTAAAAGCATAATGTGGAAAATGTTTTAAGAGCTGCGAAATTGTATTGCAATAATAAAAATAACAGTGCATAAATTGGAAAAATGGCTTTTGTTTTGCTTTATAATTTTTGGGAATATTGGTTCAGATGGAATTTTTTTATTTGTTTGGTTTTTCAGCTCGATAAGGATGCACCCAGGGTTGCATTTACTGCCTATGAAAATATTTCATGAAGCGTTCCAAAATTAGCTCCGAGCAACTAAAAGTTGGTTAAGCTTAAATGAAATGGTTTTTTATTAAATATTTATTCCTGGTATTTAGTAAAAATCATTCATCTCAATACTAATATATGAAATGAAAGTAAATAAAAATCTACGAATACATTTCATGAATATTTTGTCATAGGGCCATTATTAAATACGGACATAACTTTGTCGGGCGTTGGTGCTGACGTATATAGAATTAATGAGATAGAGAGAGATAAATATACAAGCTCAAGCGCTAATTTAGGTATACTTGTATACCTGTTACTCGTCTGGCATATACTCCAACTGCGAAAATAATGACAATTATAATCTATTTAGATGCATATTTTAGGTAAATATTATATCGTCGCCTGGATAAAATATTGTCACAAGTTACTTTCGGTAACTCACAATTGAAGTTTGGAATGCAATTTCTCAGGAACTAGACTACAGATTTTCTCCAAAGTGTCGGAGAATGCTATGTACTAGTTCATGAAATTCTTAAATTGTTTTATTTTTTTTAGTTTAGTGTCAACCATTTATGAGTTTAATAAATTTTTGTCGAATACGATATTTGTAACAAAATTTGCAGTCAGTTTCAATGATATACTCCAAAATTTGATAACAATTTTTATAAATTAACGATACTTTTTACTAATCAGCCTAATCGTGAGTTTCGCCCGAACCAAATTTCGCCAACAGTTTTTTCATCCACCTGTAGTGAATACACGCAAACGAAAAGTAAAAAGTGACCCAGTTCTAGAAAATGAAACTCATGATAAAGCTGAATATGTGGGAAACTAAAGAAGAACAGATAACTCTATTTGAAAGATTTTGATTAGTTTAGTACGACAGCAATACTAACGCAATTTGTACCAAATAACCGAAAACATTTTAGTCAATTACTCGGAAACTAAAGAAGATATCCAAAAACCACAAATTGTCAAAATGACGCTTCCGGCAATTTTCCATCCAAGCGACGATATTTGAATGTTACTCGCATATTTTCGAGCCTGTATGTAAATTTTCGGGAGAAAGGTTAAAAAGTATATTCATCTGCTGAAAAGATATTTTCGCAGATTCACAATTTATTTAAAATAAATCTATCAGCCCTATCTCCAATTCCATGTGAATAAATCTCTCCAGTGCTTAAATAATTTTCACCACAATAAATAGCTGCACAACACCCTAATTGCCGAAAAAGCTTTGCTTGCAACACTAGTCCTTTATAAGAACCAAACTTGGTGAAAAACAAGTAAGAAAGTCTAAGTTCGGGCGGAGCCGAACATTAAATACCCGGCGCAAGTATTAAATATGTGCTTTTTCACCTTTCCGAAACCTTCCGCTAGATGGTAAGCCGGGGTGTATCAATTTTGAGTAAATTAGCGTCCTTCAATTTCGAAATATTGAAGTTTCATGCATTTCGGAAATTTACCGTTATATGAGAAGCGGCCGGTATTTTAGTCCGATTTCAATAATTTTCAACGTTTTGCTTATATATGGCAAGCACAATAACCACACCGAGTTTGGTACAAATTGGTAGAACGGTTACCGATATACTTATATGTGATCATAAGTGGGCGGTGCCACGCCCATTTTCCAAAATTTTACCATAAACGTATTTCTTGGTAAAGAATTGTTGCAAGCATCAATTTTAAATAAATTAGCTTCAATATTTACTGATTTATCGAAGATTTTGTATTTCTCTAAATTACCGTTATATGGGATGTGGGCGTGGTTATTGTCCGATTTTAAAAAGTTTCGGCGATTTTTTATGCTGTACCAAGGCCAACAACTGTGCCAAGTTTGGAAGAAATTGGTGCAGCGGTTACCAAGATATACACATGTAACCATAAGTGGGCGTGGCTACGCCCATTTTCCAAAAATTTATAATATTCTTATTTTCCGACTAAAAATTATTGTAAATATCAATTTTGAGTGAATAATCTCCAGTAGTTACTAAAATATCGCAGTTTTCGTATTTCTGAAAATTACCGTTATATGGGAAGTAGGCGTGGTTATTGAGCGATTTTAAAAATTTTCGGCCATTTGGTAT
>NW_023458610.1:107348-108557 GCF_013731165.1 Rhagoletis pomonella | reverse complement strand
TCCACGGAAAGCGTTATCAAAATTCGATAAGTGCACGTTAGCGGAACTAGGCCATAACTTATGAAAAAATTCGAGAGGGGTATTAATCGTCGCGTTTAACGTGAATGATAATATTAATCCGAGAGCGGAAGTTAACGTTTTTAATTCATTAAAAACACTTGCACTTTTCGCACTATGTTTTGACTTGTATTTGACGCAAATAAATGGAAAAAATTAACTCAACTTAACAAGCATTCATTAGTTGTTGTACATTTGTGATGTTTTAAGTGTAAGTTTTCACGAAACTCTGTACTTAGTTGAAATATTTAGATGGTGAAAATCCGCACAACAATTTGTGAAGTTAGTTTATGTAAACAAGATGGAGGAAAACTGGTGAAAGTGTTTTTTGCAAATAACTCTTTAATGAATTAAAAATGTTAATTTCTGCTCTCGGATAATTATTATTGGGGTTAAGACGCGTCGATTGATACCACTCTCGAATTTTTCTGTCAATTTTGACCTGATTCCACTAAAGTGTACTACTACCACAAATTCTTGCCATATCTAAAACTTTTGCCATTACCTATTTACGTCCTCAGGTAAAAGTTTTTGCTTAACATGCTGTCTCCACAGGCAGAAGTTTTTATCTTGATAATAATGTTATCAGGCAATATTTCGTCAATGGAGACCGCAAGCAATAACTATCGGAGCTTTTATCTTGATAAATATTGCCGACAATTTGGTAATTTGTCACCCACATTTTTATTTACATTATTGATATTTTAATATAAAAGCAAAAATGTAGCTGTTTTCTATTAAAATATTTGTTATTATGTATTTGGATGTGAAATACCAAGTTTTCCAATCTTTTAAAGTTTGATATGCAGTTCAATGCGAATTTTCCTTTTTAAAAACACCAATGGGTAACCAATAACAAACGAAGCATCAAATTTGTTTCTGATGCGCTGATTGCTCTAGCGATGCGTTTCGATAATAGCCCGAACACAATGAAAACGACGAGCTACGGACCACAGCTGTCAAATTATTTTAACACGTACTCTTATGTAGATAATTATTTTTGCGACGACCGGCATACATGACGACTGTGGTTGTGGCCAGATTAGATCTATTTCTATTTTTCCAGCGACAGATAAGGTTCTTCCTCTTCTTTTATGTCAAACTCATACAAATTCATGATGTCGCTGCCGCGTTCAAAAAAATCATGTCGTC
>NW_023458610.1:103252-107248 GCF_013731165.1 Rhagoletis pomonella | reverse complement strand
ATTTCGAAGTCAAAGTGGGCCAGACTACACGACAGTAAAAATTGTGTGCAAAAATTGCCGCAGCGGCTATGGAGTATATTTTTGCGCGTTGTCAACCGCAAAAATTTGGCTGACTTCCAAAACGTCAATTGCTTTGCATACGTACAAAGTATGATGTTCCATAACGTCGAGCTACAAAATATTGACAATGTATACTTTTCCAAAACGCATCCGAAAAGTTAAATTCTGAACACATTAAAAACGACGAGCTACGGGGCACAGCTTCCAATTTGTTATCTTCATTATCTAAACGCTTTGTCGATGACGACATGATTTTTTTGAACGCGGCAGCGACATTATGAATTTGTATGAGTTTGACATAAAAGAAGAGGAAGAACCTTATCTGTCGCTGGAAAAATAGAAATAGATCTAATCTGGCCACAACCACAGTCGTCACAAAAATAATTATCTACATAAGAGTACGTGTTAAAATAATTTTACAGCTGTGGTCCGTAGCTCGTTGTTTTCATTGTGTTCGGGCTATTATCGAAACGCATCGCTAGAGCAATCAGCGCATCAGAAACAAAGTTGATGCTTAGTTTGTTATTGGTTACCCATTGGTGTTTTTAAAATGGAAAATTCAGAAAAATTGGTCATTGCTATATTGAATAATTAAAACATGTAATGTATATGGTTGCAATCATATATGTAATACTTCTATATTGGCAGTAAGCTAACTTCTCAATGTGTAAGCATTCCGAAATCAAAGCGAGACAGTCTTGTACCGTTTTTGTCAATGTATTGTGTACTTGAGTGCCGTTTTTGTATATGTGTTGTGTACATGTTTATTTATAAACGTATGTGTTCCTTTTCTTTCGTACGTGTTTATTGATATATCTGTACTGTAGTGTTTTCGGGCGGTACTAGCTCTTACTGCCAATATAAGAGTATTATATATATGCTTGCAATATGTCGCAACTCTGCATATACAAACAGTTTGAATACCGCATTAGTGGTATTCATCTAAACCGATAACTTTATCAAGCAGATAATCTTTATAAGTTTATGCACTCTGTTACATGAATGACCCACTCTCTTTCCGTTTACACTTGCGACAATAGTCGTGTTTTCTTTGGTTATAAAGCTCAGTATCACTAACTTTATAATACTAGCACGAGGATAAAGAAATTATAGAAACTAACTCACTAAATGGGGGAAAAATATATTTATGAGGTAATATTGTATATATTATATTTGAAGCAAGTTCAAAGAAACAATGGCAGAATGTCTGTTTGTGTATAAATTCATTTGTGATATACAGTTCAATGCGAGTGTGAGCGTGAGCTTTTTATTTAGACCAATATCTTCGTTATCACTCAATTTTTTGCTATAGTTGAGACATGAAAAGATAGAGAATTAAAACATCTTTCAGAATTATAGAATAAAATCTAATTTAAAATGCATAATATGCCTCTTTTCGAGCTCACACTCAACTGTGTGCGTACGCAAAGTATTCGCATGTGAACGGCAAGTTTTGACAGATGTGTGTGAGCGTCCATAAGAATACAAATGGCCCTGGTAGACAGCTACTAGCTAAATCTCCCATGAATTCTTCAGGAGCGTTACCTTATGTATCGGGTAAAGTTTATATGCGTTTCTTAAGGCCCGTGTGCAGAAATTACCCTATAGTCTTCTATACGTGTGAGTTTTAGTCTTTCTTTAACACCCTAGTAAAATATGTCTCCTTATGTATAGCTTCTCTCTTCTTGTCGTGAATCTTGTTGAGTATCTGTACTCTTTTCACATTCACGTATGTCATACTCAGCCATATATAGCTTGTTCACTCTTTCAGTACTCCTATGAAGTGAATACCTTAATAACTTCCGGTAGTCTTACCGAACGATTACCGCAAAACCTACTGGTAGTCTTACCAAGCTATTACCGCAAAACCTACCGGTAGTGTTACCCAACGATTTCCTATTCAAATGAAATTTTTTTCTTATCTTTTCAAACTTTTCATATTTTTAATTATTTTGTGTGTTTTATGTCCCTTACATATTTATATCCAAACATATATATATATACACATAAAAATTTGCGCTTAACAGGATGCACCTCTCCAGAAGCGGCCTTGACCGTATGTATGTGCCTTTTATGTTTTAAAAAATAGGTACTTAGTTTCGACCAGGGTTTGAATGTTAAAATTACCATTGCAGTGGCGTATTCGTGCTCATTCAGCTTTTCCTCCACTTACATTGCAGCATCTATTGTGAAAAGCGGAAATACGCTAGCAACTTCCACTATTCCTTCATCAACGATGTCGCCGTTCATTTTTCTAACTGACTCCTGCACTTTCGCCAAAATTACTTTACACTCGCGCATCAGGCGATTTTAAGCCATTGTCTCGTTCCTGTTAGCCATCTGAAATGGGGTAAAATATTACTTGTAAATAAACCCAATATTTATTTATTTATTATACCCACATTTTCACACAAAACCTTTTCCATATCATCAATGCGATGATCAAGTACATCCAAGCGGCTTTCAACCTGTCTTTGGTTTTCCATTATTTTTTCGTCCATATCGTCCATTTCGTTATTCTTACCTTTATTCACCTATTTTATATTTATTTGATTAATTTGTTTTCGCTAGTTTACGACTGCGCATCTTAATTTGTTTTCTCAGAATATATGTAAATAAAAGTTATGGACAAGGTTAGTCGAAAAAGTACTCACTAAAAAGAACTCATTAAAAAGAATTCATTATGATGTACTCGGTATGTTTGACGTTATAATATAATTTTTTTACTTATTTCTGTGTTTGATTAATTATGTTAATATCATATTAATATTTATATGAGCTTCCTAACCAAAATTTTAAAGAGCAAAATGTTTTTGAATAACATCGACGCAAGTTTTTCCGAACCGAGTTAAAATATCAATTACTTTTGTCAGTAAGTTTTGTGGTCCTAACATCTTACACAAGCAGTTGTCTCTTTCTCTCCTTTCCGAAAAATGTGTTACAAAATATATGCCATTTACTTTGAGTGGGAAGAACTGAATATATATTTTTAAAGTTTTGCTATTTAACAAGAAGAAGAAGAAATTATTTTGCATATGTATTAGTTTTTTCGAAAAATTTTACATGTGTATTGGAGAATCGGGTAAAGCTGCCAGGGGGAATTCTTTGCCTTTGCGAACGTTCACGCTCACGCTCGCTTTGAACTGCATATCAAGCTTTAAAAGATTGGAAAACTTGGTATTTCACATACATAATAACAAATATTTTAATAGAAAGCAGCTACATTTTTGCTTTTATATTAAAATATCAATAATGTAAATAAAAATGTGGGTGACAAATTACCAAATTGTTGGCAATATTTATCAAGATAAAAGCTCCGATAGTTATTGCTTGCGGTCTCCATTGACGAAATATTGCCTGATAACATTATTATCAAGATAAAAACTTTTGCCTGTGGAGACAGCATGTTAAGCAAAAACTTTTACCTGCGGAGACGGGCCGTAAATAGGGAATGGCAAAAGTTTTAGAGATGGCAAGAATTTGTGGTAGTAGTACACTTTAGTGGAATCAGGTCAAAATTAACAGAAAAAATTCGAGAGTGGTATCAATCGACGCGTCTTAACGCCAATAATAAATATCCGAGAGCAGAAATTAACATTTTTAATTCATTAAAGAGTTATTTGCAAAAAAACACTTGCACCAGTTTTCCTCCATCTTATTTACATAAACTAACTTCACAGATTGTTGTGCGGATTTTCACCATCGAAATATTTCCACTAAATACAGAGTTTCGTGAAAATTTACACTTAAAACATCACAAATGTACAAAAACTAATGAATGCTTGTTAAGTTGAGTTTATTTTTTCCATTTATTTGCGTCAAATACAAGTCAAAACATAGTGCGAAAAGTGCAAGTGTTTTTTGCATGAATTAAAAACGTTAACTTCCGCTCTCGGATTAATATTATCATTCACGTTAAACCCGACGATTAATACC
>NW_023458610.1:101024-103152 GCF_013731165.1 Rhagoletis pomonella | reverse complement strand
GTGTGTTATATGTCCCTTACATATTTATATCCAAACATATATATATACACATAAATAATTTGCGCATAACAGGGTCCACCTCTCCAGAATTACCCTTCAGTGTATGTATGTGCGTTTTATGTTTTAAAAAATAGGTACTTAGTTTCGACCAGGATTTTGATGTTTAAATTACCATTGCAGTGGCGTTTTCGGGATCATTCAGCTTTTCCTGCACTTACATTGCAGCATTTATGGTGAAAAGCGGAAATACGCTAGCAACTTCCACTAATCCTTCATCAACGATGTCGCCGGTAATTTTTCTAACTGACTGATGCACCTTCGCCAAAATTACTTTACACTCGCGCATCAGGTGATTTTGAGCTACTGACTTAGCAAACGTCAAGCTGTGAAGTTCTACTTATATTGTGCTCTGATTTGTCTTTGTATTTTGCAAAGTTTATTGTGCTAATTCTGAGTAAAAGTTGCTATAAAAAGTGCCTACGTGCATCTTAGTGTGATAATAATCGAAGCTAAGTGAAAGTTTTGTGATTTTTGTGGTTTATATTAAATTTAATTAAATTTCACTAGCATACATCTAATCTTGCCGAGTCATTTGTTGTTATCATTATTGTTGTAATTCCTTTGTAGTTAACTGAGATCGTTTCTATTTTTGCACATTTCTTTTTGCTCTTTTTGTTTACTTCTTTTAGTTTTTTGTGTCACAGCTGTTTGCGTTGCGTTTATTAAGTGTCACAATACAGTGATACTCAAACTGTTCGCTACATATATTTTTAAGCTAAATACATCAGCTCCTAAATTGTTGTGTGTGTTGTGTTAAACTTATTTTGTTTGTCTTTTTATTAACATAAGTGTTATTAAATCTTTCAATATGAAGTGTGATCTTGATAACTGCCAAATTAAAAGGGAATCTGAACGCTACTTATCGTGCTGGCTCTGTGATGGTATTTGCCATCTAAAATGTGCTGGTTTGACAGGAAGAATTCTGGACGCTATTAATGATGGCAAATGTCTTCGCTGGTCTTGCTTAAAGTGTAGGTCAACCGAAGTTGATCTCTTTAAGTTGTTTAGGCAAACCAGAAATGGGTTTTCTGAGGTAGGGAGAGAGTTATCGGTACTGACCAAAAAATTTAAACATTATGAAAATGTATTTAAATCTTTTAAATGCTTAGATACCGTACAATCTATGAAGGACATTTGTGTGTCAAAACGTAAGCGTCTTCATAGTCCACCTAATGAAAGGACCGTTCCACGTCAGAACAATCTTCCGAATGACTTAATTAATCTTTCTTCTCCATGTCCACAGACAACGGAGTTATCTTCCTCAAAAGAACATATATCAAAGTCTGCTTCTAATAATAACGACCCTGCAGTATCTTCCCCCGTTGAAGTTGTGGCACCGCCATCTAATCTTCCAACGCTTACTCTACCCTCAATTAGTAACTCAGTTACTCAACCCCGTCCGCCGGTAATCGAGTCTAATACTAGGAGACTGGTTGTGGTTCCCCCAAAGAAGTCTATATTTGTATCTAGATTTTCGAGGGATACTTCCGAGGACGATATATAGTTTTACATCTTGTCCAAAGTTAAAACTGTCAACTTAAGTATCAGAAAATTTAATTTTAAATATGAAAGAAATATTTCTTCATTGAAAATAGACGTAAATTTAGAAAATTTTGACATGCTGCTTAGTAGTTCTTTTTGGCCCTCCGGAGCTTTCGTTCGTGAATTTGAGTATAGGCCCAACAAAAATAATAATTTAGCAAATATTCCCCGTCAGAACACAGAATCAAAAAACTGATTACTAAATCTGTATTTATTATCAAAACGTAAGAGGCATAAATACTAAATTAACGAATTTATATCTTAATGGCCTTGAATGCAGTTATAATTTATATATTATATAATTTCTTTGACTGAAACTTGGCTCAACCCTCACACTTTTAATTCAGAGATTCTTTCAAATAATTATCATATCTACAGAAAAGATCGGGAGGACAGAGTCGGCGGTGGCGTACTCTTTGCCGTAGACTCTTCAATACCATCTGAAGAAGTTAGTCTTCCACACATTGAATCTGCAGAATTCAAATGCATTCGTGTTCAGGTTGGAAGGGGGTTTACTTACTTAGCT
>NW_023458610.1:97800-100924 GCF_013731165.1 Rhagoletis pomonella | reverse complement strand
GTCTGTAAAATAGCGGTGATTTTTGACAATTTATCTCATACAAATTATGCTCGGCAAAATTTTATGTGGAATAAAATACGCAACACCGTCAATAAAAAAAATAAAAAAAAATTAAAAAAATCAGGGGTATTTTAGAGTCACTTGAAACTTGCCCTTCATTACACTATAATTGAATGGGATACAAAACTGCATTTCCGAAATTTTTCTAAAAATATTAACTTATTCACTGCAGGTCATTCGGTTGGCACACTCCTATGTTGACCGTTTTAAGAACTGTTTCCAGCTCTCAAGAAAAACGAAAAAATCATATAAAATGTTGCCGAAGAAATGGAAAAGAAATTTTCTTTTAAGTTTTAATTTGTAAAAAAAATTAAAATTGCATTTACCCGTAGAATATGCTATATTTTGACAAAAAAATTATATTAAATAAACAAAAGGAAAACTGTAAATACTAATGATTGAAAGGGTGTGCAATTCAAATGACGAGGAGTATATATGAGCAGATGTGATCACTACCACAAGTAAACGCGAGCTGAAAGTGTGATTGTATTAGTGTGCCAATTACGTTTGAATGATTACCCTGGTAGACAGCTACTAGCTAAATCTCCCATGAATTCTCCAGGAGCGTTACCTTATGTATCGGGTAAAGTTTAAATGAGTTTCTTAAGGCCCGTGTGCAGAAATTACCATATAGTCCTCTATACGTGTGAGTTTTTGTCTTTTTTTAACACCCTAGTAAAATATGTCTTCTTATGTATAGCTTCTCTCTTCTTGTCGTGAATCTTGTTGAGTATCTGTACTCTTTTCACATTCACGTATGTCATACTCAGCCATATATAGCTTGTTCACTCTTTCAGTACTCCTACGAAGTGAATACCTCAATAACTACCGGTAGTCTTACCGAACGATTTCCGCACAACCTACTGGTAGTCTTACCAAGCGATTACCGCAAAACCTACCAGTAGTGTTACCAAACGATTATCCTATTCAAATGAAATTTTTTTCTTATCTTTTCGAACTTTTCATATTTTTAATTATTTTGTATGTTTTATGTCCCTTACATATTTATATCCAAACATATATATATATACACATAAATAATTTGCGCATAACAGGGTCCACTTCTCCAGAAGCGCGCTTCAGTGTATGTATGTGCGTTTTCTGTTTTAAAAAATAGTTACTTAGTTTCCACCATGATTTGAATGTTAAAATTACCATTGCAGTGGCGTATTCGTGCTCATTCAGCTTTTCTTCCACTTCCATTGCAGCATCTATTGTAAAAAACGGAAGTACGCTAGCAACTTCCACTATTCCTTCATCAACGATGTCGCCGGTCATTTTTCCAACTGACTGCTGCACCTTCGCCAAAATTACTTTACACTCGCGCATCAAGCGATTTTGAGCCATTGTCTCGTTCCTGTTAGCCATCTGAAATGGAATAAAATATTACCTGCAAATAAATCCAATATTTATTTATTTATTTATTTAACCCACATTTTCACACAAAACCTTTTCCATAGCATCAATGCGATGATCAAGTACATCCAAGCGGCTTTCAACCTGTCTTTGGTTTTCCATTATTTTTTCGTCCATATCGTCCATTTCATTTTGAAAAGTTCGCTTGTTCATTATTCTTATCTTTATTCCTTTATTCACCTATTTTATTTTTATTTGATTAATTTATTTTCGCGACTGCGCATCTAACGCCAAACTTTGTTTTCTCAGAATATATGTAAAACTATGTTCCCATTAGCGTAATTTAGAGGTCAAACTTAATTTACGCATAAATTAAGTACAAACTAAGTAATTTCGCCTTGTAAAGTCTCTCAGTAAATTAAGTTGAAAGTACGTAGTTTATCTTAAACCAAGAACCAAATCACGAACAAATCTGTGTCGGCTCTAATTTTATCGATAATAATCGAAAAAAGTATTGTCCCATAACTCCTAGAGCTGTCAAACTATCGATAGTCAAGTCCATCGATGTTTTACGATAGTCTTAAGGGTGCCTATCGATACTATCGATAGTATCGGCCCATTTGAAATGTTTTTCTAAATCCATTTATTTTTCGTTATCTTGCTTTTATAAATTTGTTTATTCTAGCGGCTCACGGTTGCATTTTAGTATCGAGAAATATTGCTAGAAATTCATTCGCCGTGTAAACAGCCAAAAAGCGATTTCAGAATTTTCCCGCCTTTCGGAAAAAAAATTCTCTGACACTTTACATGCAAGGTGCGACTGCACATGCAAATGCTTTCTGCAATTTCTCAATTTGACAGTCTTTTGAAATATACTGCATTGCCCGGTCTGACACGCTCTTAAGACGGCAATGTAACCTCTGCTATTTCCACGCTTAAAATAAAAAATGGCGCTTTTAGAAATAATGCCATGAACCAACTAAACGGATCACCCAGTACGGCAACCGCGTAATTGCATTTGAGAAAAAAAAAATAGTTGACGTCATTTTTTAATCGGTTGTTTCATTCACACACATGGTTTCATTCTGTTTCATTCACATGGCAGCGAAAAAATGACGTCACTGCAAAAAAAAATACTTTTTTCTCGCACACCGTCCCGTCGTTCGTTCATGAAATAATGCTGTCAATTTTTGTTCTCTTTGAACCAGGAAAGAGAATACGCTATCAATGAAACGATAGTGGCGATAGTACTAAAACTATCGATAGTTATTTCAAGTGGCCAGACTATCGATACTATCGATAGTATCGTCGATAGTTTGACAGCTCTAATAACTCCACATCATGGAGAAGATGGCGTTGGAGTTGCAGGAGCTTGGCGCTATGTGCACTCCAAGCGAAATAAAATCGAAAATGCACAATCTGACGGCGAGATGTAGGTGAGACTTGACTCCATTATTTAAATAAGATTTTTTTTATCACACGATGTTTCAATGCAGGAAGGAGAAGAAAGAAATCGGACCATCGGGTGGGGCACCTTCTAAATGGCCTCTTTATATGGAGATGCATCAGCTTTTAGCACCGTATAAAAGCTACAATTCCGAAACCCTGGTCGAAGAAAGCACAAATGGTGAGATGCTTTGCATTTTAGGCCCCTGGGAAAACCTCCGAGTATATTTCTGACATGAAAAACCGCTTCTCATAAATATAT
>NW_023458610.1:88241-97700 GCF_013731165.1 Rhagoletis pomonella | reverse complement strand
AATTTTTGCGATTTCTATTGTTTAATGTAAATTTGTCTTTTTAGGATATGTCGAGCCAACAAAAAAGGCGCAGTTGGAAAATTTAGTAATTAGTAATGAAGTAGCAGGCATATTTGGAAAATTATGCCGATAAGCAGGATGGAATTTGGGAAAGTAAGTGCATGGTTGCAGCATATCTATGTATAAAAAGTATTTAATTAAATTGTTTATAGAAATGTTATAAATCGAGTGGCTCATTTACGATGTGCTCCAAACATTTGGCGAACTTTTTTGCGCCTTTTCAACGTGCTAAGTAACAAGTTAAGATGACTGCCATCATGGGCCGGTAAGAAACCGCAAGCAAAGGGCAGACAACCTTCCAGGAAGCTGCCTCCTGTCCCCGAGCCGAAGCTGCAGTTCAGCAAGAGCAGGTCAGCAAATTGCTACCCTGATCAAACGTAAACTGAAGCGCTCTGCTGTGATTGTACTCCGTAAATGTGAAAACTTGGTGCATGCTGAGAAATATCAAACAAGAAAACTCCGTGATGGACGCCGTGAGATGGAGTAACGCTGTGTGGCAAAGAAATGCGGCCAATTCGACGGGCTTGAAAAATCCAAATTGGCTTTTGTGATCCGCATCCGCGGTATCAACAAAGTTGCACAAAAAGTGCGTAGTTTAACAGTTCTGTCTTCGCCACATTAAAACGGTGTGTTCATCAAATTGAGCAAGGCAACCATTAATATGCTACGTATGCCGAACCCCCTATATGGGTTTATCCAAATCTTAAATCAGTTTGTGAATTGATGTACAAACGTGGAATGGTCAAGCGTGTCCCAATCTCTGCTTTGTGATCGAACGCAAATTTCGCGAAGCGCACGAAATTCAGTGCGTTGATTCACTTCACTTCAAGAAAGCCCCCAACTTCCTGTTGCTATTCCAGCTCAACACATCAACCCGAGGCTGGCGCAAGAAGGCTAATCACTACGTTGAGGTTGGTGATTTCGGTAGCCGTGAGGATAAGATCAACAAATTGCTGCACAAGATGGCTTAAAGAAATTGTTGTTTGTTGTTGCGACAGTATAATTTGGCACATCTTCAAAAGACGCCCAAGCAAAAAAAAAAAAAAGAAAATTAAAAAATTCCTGAAGTTGCCTTTTCACGGGCCGATTTCTGCCGACTGGAAAATTTACTTAAGATATCGACTAGCCAAAACGCTTACATAAAGGCAGCCTAAATAACGTTCAAATTAATCATCCCCTTTGAGATGGGAAATACCAATAACCATTTCATAATTTCGAAAATTATTCCTTTTATATTTGTTCTTGCATTTTCCACACCACTTGTGAGCAGGGTTCGGATTTGCCTCATTTTAGCCCCTCGCTCGCTCGTTAGTTTGCTCCGAGCTAGCGCAACTCACGAGCAACAAGCGAGGCTGTTTGCAAACGATCACTCGTTAAGTAAGAGCGCACGGGCTGAGCATCCAGCGAGCGAGCAAGCAAACGAGGGCAGCGCAAGAGTAGAGCAGCAAGCAAGGCACTCATTGCAGCAGCAGACGAGCGAGGCGAGTAAACGAGCGAGGCAAATGAGGCAAGCAGATTAGACAGCAAACGCGTTGTTTGGTCGGCAAAAATGTATGGGATAACAATTGCAGCAACTAAGAATTTCGAGTAAAGGATTGTATGCACACATGCACATATGTTTGTATATACTTATGTATATATTCTCATGCACAGAAGAGTAGATTCGTGCTATTTGGACCAGTTTTATCTACTAGGTAGGCACATATGTGCATACATATCTATGTAGGTATAATGTTTTTAATGTTCAATAATTTCTTATAAAATTTCAACTTATACACTTAGGTCTCTTTTTATGCGGTTCTTTTTTATGCGGATTTGAATTTATGCGGTTTTTCAAACACTTTTCTCGCTGTAGCGATTTTGCTTTTTTGAGAGCTTTTATTACTTTTTTTCAATATGTAAGGGGCAATGCTTCTGATAAATAATTTGTCTTTGTATTCTTACATACAAGTAATTACTAAGTAATTTGGCTAAGAAACTATGTTACATATGTATAAATGAGAATATAATATTTATAAAAATCATTATTTTGTCTTTCATTTCATAAATGAGTAGGACATCAGCATTTTCAAATGAATATTCCTGGTTTAGCCCCCATACATATGTATGTAGGATAATACAAACTACTATTTGATAATTAAGGCCGGGCCCCATAGAACTTTCGCGTTGACTTTGTAGTTGGCGTTGGTTTGACAGAACGCAAGTTAAAAGTATGCGTTCTACAATGAAGCTTGGCAGAGACTACTTTGGCCACTAAATTAACATATTAACGAGAGATAAATTAATATTTCATATCAATAACTGCATGAAAACTTATATTCTTGCCTTCATTTCATTAAAAGGAAAAAACATTTCATTTAATTTTATTTATTTGCAACAGCTGTTGACCGACGCAGCGATCTTTCTGCTTTGTGTTGGCCTTAGCGTTGCCAAATTTTGGATATGTGGACGGCTGCTTTGAAATTCGACGCCAACGCAACGCCAAAGTTGTATGCGAACCGGTCTCTATTCTTTGTTTACGCAAATTTTCCCATGTCTACATATCCATATATACATGCATACATATGTACATATGTCCTTGAACAACAGGCCACAAATAAATTTTTTCACCAAGGACTATATTTCATTCAGGTATACAGCATAACTGCTACAAGTAGAAAACTATTTTGGGGGTGTTAACAAGTGTGTGTGTACACATGTATGAATATAACTAAAAAATAATTCATTCCATAATCTATGCTTATGTATGTAATAAATTTTATTTGTTCTTTTAAATGCTGTCCTAATATAATACTTTACATATATATATGCATATATACATACAATTATTAACATACTTTCGTACATAATCTATTGACATACATTCCCACATTTTTATGCACAAAAATGCATGTGTTGTATAGTACACTCGGAGCGCTCGCTCGTCGCTCACTCGTCTTTCCTAGCAGAGTGAGTATGCAGACATCTACTCGCCTCGCACTGCGAGCGAGGCAACACACAACAGCCTCGCTCGTTTAATAGGAGCGCGAGCAAACAAGCAGCGCTCGCTCGTTTGGCGAGCGAGCCAAACTTCTCGTGCCTCGCCTCATTGCTGCTACGAGTACGAGCTGCGAGCGCCTCGTTGTCTGCGAGGCATTGAGTAGGAGTTTGCTCGCTCGCTCGCTCGAACTCCGAGTTTTTGCCCACCCTGCTTGTGAGGTATGCTTTTACGCGCGGAACCGATTTTTTTTTTTAATGTGCTCGGTTGCCCAGGAGGCCTATTTTCACCTTTACAACTCAACTTAAACAGAATTAAAACTAAAGCATGCAATATATAAAGAAAATTAAAAGTTGTCTTTACTAGATGTAAACTTAAAAAATTGCACATTAAATTCATTTTTCATTATAAAACAAAATTAAATATCACAATTCCGTTGAAGTGTATACATATGTACATATTTACAAAATGTGGTCTATTTGCACCCACAGTAAGTTCCCATGAAGCCTAGCCTAAATTCAGAACTGAAAAAAAAACAAGCAAATGGGGTCGGAAACTACTAGCCCTAAAAGCATAATGTGGAAAATGTTTTAAGAGCTGCGAAATTGTATTGCAATAATAAAAATAACAGTGCATAAATTGGAAAAATGGCTTTTGTTTTGCTTTATAATTTTTGGGAATATTGGTTCAGATGGAATTTTTTTATTTGTTTGGTTTTTCAGCTCGATAAGGATGCACCCAGGGTTGCATTTACTGCCTATGAAAATATTTCATGAAGCGTTCCAAAATTAGCTCCGAGCAACTAAAAGTTGGTTAAGCTTAAATGAAATGGTTTTTTATTAAATATTTATTCCTGGTATTTAGTAAAAATCATTCATCTCAATACTAATATATGAAATGAAAGTAAATAAAAATCTACGAATACATTTCATGAATATTTTGTCATAGGGCCATTATTAAATACGGACATAACTTTGTCGGGCGTTGGTGCTGACGTATATAGAATTAATGAGATAGAGAGAGATAAATATACAAGCTCAAGCGCTAATTTAGGTATACTTGTATACCTGTTACTCGTCTGGCATATACTCCAACTGCGAAAATAATGACAATTATAATCTATTTAGATGCATATTTTAGGTAAATATTATATCGTCGCCTGGATAAAATATTGTCACAAGTTACTTTCGGTAACTCACAATTGAAGTTTGGAATGCAATTTCTCAGGAACTAGACTACAGATTTTCTCCAAAGTGTCGGAGAATGCTATGTACTAGTTCATGAAATTCTTAAATTGTTTTATTTTTTTAGTTTAGTGTCAACCATTTATGAGTTTAATAAATTTTTGTCGAATACGATATTTGTAACAAAATTTGCAGTCAGTTTCAATGATATACTCCAAAATTTGATAACAATTTTTATAAATTAACGATACTTTTTACTAATCAGCCTAATCGTGAGTTTCGCCCGAACCAAATTTCGCCAACAGTTTTTTCATCCACCTGTAGTGAATACACGCAAACGAAAAGTAAAAAGTGACCCAGTTCTAGAAAATGAAACTCATGATAAAGCTGAATATGTGGGAAACTAAAGAAGAACAGATAACTCTATTTGAAAGATTTTGATTAGTTTAGTACGACAGCAATACTAACGCAATTTGTACCAAATAACCGAAAACATTTTAGTCAATTACTCGGAAACTAAAGAAGATATCCAAAAACCACAAATTGTCAAAATGACGCTTCCGGCAATTTTCCATCCAAGCGACGATATTTGAATGTTACTCGCATATTTTCGAGCCTGTATGTAAATTTTCGGGAGAAAGGTTAAAAAGTATATTCATCTGCTGAAAAGATATTTTCGCAGATTCACAATTTATTTAAAATAAATCTATCAGCCCTATCTCCAATTCCATGTGAATAAATCTCTCCAGTGCTTAAATAATTTTCACCACAATAAATAGCTGCACAACACCCTAATTGCCGAAAAAGCTTTGCTTGCAACACTAGTCCTTTATAAGAACCAAACTTGGTGAAAAACAAGTAAGAAAGTCTAAGTTCGGGCGGAGCCGAACATTAAATACCCGGCGCAAGTATTAAATATGTGCTTTTTCACCTTTCCGAAACCTTCCGCTAGATGGTAAGCCGGGGTGTATCAATTTTGAGTAAATTAGCGTCCTTCAATTTCGAAATATTGAAGTTTCATGCATTTCGGAAATTTACCGTTATATGAGAAGCGGCCGGTATTTTAGTCCGATTTCAATAATTTTCAACGTTTTGCTTATATATGGCAAGCACAATAACCACACCGAGTTTGGTACAAATTGGTAGAACGGTTACCGATATACTTATATGTGATCATAAGTGGGCGGTGCCACGCCCATTTTCCAAAATTTTACCATAAACGTATTTCTTGGTAAAGAATTGTTGCAAGCATCAATTTTAAATAAATTAGCTTCAATATTTACTGATTTATCGAAGATTTTGTATTTCTCTAAATTACCGTTATATGGGATGTGGGCGTGGTTATTGTCCGATTTTAAAAAGTTTCGGCGATTTTTTATGCTGTACCAAGGCCAACAACTGTGCCAAGTTTGGAAGAAATTGGTGCAGCGGTTACCAAGATATACACATGTAACCATAAGTGGGCGTGGCTACGCCCATTTTCCAAAAATTTATAATATTCTTATTTTCCGACTAAAAATTATTGTAAATATCAATTTTGAGTGAATAATCTCCAGTAGTTACTAAAATATCGCAGTTTTCGTATTTCTGAAAATTACCGTTATATGGGAAGTAGGCGTGGTTATTGAGCGATTTTAAAAATTTTCGGCCATTTGGTATGTTGTGCGAAGGCCAACAACTGTGCCAATTTTGGAAGAAATTGGTGCAGCGGTTACCAAGATATACACATGTAACCATAAGTGGGCGTGGCCACGCCCATTTTCCAAAAATTTATAATATTCTTATTTTTCGTCTAAAACTTATTATAAATATCAATTTTGAGTGAATTATCTTCATTAGTTACTAAAATATCGCAGTTTTCGTATTTCTGGAAATTACCGTTATATGGGAAGTGGGCGTGGTTAAAGTCCGATTTCGCCCATTTTCAATACCAACCTACCTTGGATTAAGGGAAACCTACACACCAAATTTCGTCGAGATATCTCAATTTTTGCTCGAGTTATCGTGTACACGGACGGACGGACAGACGGACGGACAGACAGACATGGCTTAATCGATTTCTCTATTCATTCTGAGCATATATGTATACATTTGTCTATATCTATCTCGATTCGTTTTGCCTGTTACAAACAACCGTTATATGAACAAAATTAATATACCCACACATATATATAATATATACACAAGTGCGCTCGGGTATAAAAATAGCTAAGTTTGTTTACTGTATATACTGAGCCCGAAGTAGTGCATATGGAAAAAACGCAGTAATGCATACATGCACAGTTTCGGTTCAAAACCGAAATAATGCATATGTGAAAAACGAAGTAATGCATACATGCACAGTTTCGGTTTAAAACCGAAATAATGCATATGAGAAAAACCCGAAATTATGCATATGCACACTTTCGCTTGAAAACCGGAATAATGCATATGACTAAAACCGAAATAATGCATACATGCACAGTTTCGGTTCAAATCCGAAATAATGCATGTGGGAAAACTGAAGTAATACCTACATGCACAGTTTCGGTTCAAAACCGAAATAATGCATATGGGAAAAACGAAGGAATGCATACATGCGCAGTTTCGATTCAAAACCGAAATAATGCATATGTAAAAAACGAAGTAATGCATACATGCACAGTTTCGGTTTAAAACCGAAATAATGCCTATGAGAAAAACCCGAAATAAAGCAAATGCACACTTTCGCTTGAAAACCGAAATAATGCATATGACGAAAACCGAAATAATGCATACATGCACAGTTTCGGTCCAATCCGAAATAATGCATATGAGAAAAACGAAGTAATGCATATATGCACAGTTTCGTTTGAAAACCGAAATAATGCATATGACAGAAACCGAAATAGTGCATATATGTATACACAATTTCGACTCAAAACCGAAATAACGCATATGAGAAAAAAAACGAAATTATGCATATGCATACTTTCGGTTATAATCCGAAATAATGCATATAAAAAAACGAAGTAATGCATACATGCACAGTTTCGGTTGAAAACCGAAATAATGCATATGAGAAAATACCGAAATTATGCATATGCATACTTTCGTTTTAAAAGCGAAGTAATGCATATGAAAAAAAACGAAGTAATGCATACATGCACAGTTTCGGTTCAAAACCGAAATAATGCATATGACGAAAACCGAAATAAAGCATATATGCACAGTAGGGTGGTCCAAAAAAAATAAAGTCGGAGTTTTAATGCCGGCACACCCTAGGATTGATCTATATCGAAAAAAATATACCCATATTTTTTTATTTTGAAATCAAAAAATATTTAGGGAGTGGCGGCATTAAAAATTCGACCTTATTTTTTTACATACATTTTTGGACCACTTTAATGCACAGTTTCGGTTAAAACCGAAATAATGTCTAAATGCACAGTTTCCATATGCGCAATTTCGGTGCCCCATTGGTAAAGTGGTTAGACGAAGCCTTCACGCATAGAGATTATGCAGTAGAGGCCTTACTCTATATCGAGGGGGCCTTCAACAATGTCACTGCAGAGGCAATAGTCAAGTCTATTCACAATCTGGGGTTGAAATCAACCTGTCGTGGCGGAGAACTGTCCGCAAGGTGGTGTTCTCTCTCCCTTGCTCTGGATTTCGGTTGTAAACAACCTTCTAGAGGAACTGGAAAAGTTGACTGTCGGGTGATCACCTATGTAAACGATGTGGAGCAAGTCGGAACTGGTATTGTTTACCAGAAAGTACAAGATACCAATTGTGGCCCTTCCCTCGAGTGGTGGTGTTTGTCGGTGACTCTCAGACAGGGTGAAGTACTTAGGCTTGATCCTGAACAGGAAGCTGTGGTGAAAGCCTAACATTGAGGAAAGGGTAAGAAAGGCGTCGGGTGCCTTGTATTGCTGTAGGGGATCTATCGGTAAAAGGTGGAGCATTAGAAACCACACCTGGCGCTTAAAGTTTTGTTGAACACGGCCCCTGCGGATATTGCAGGCAGAATTATCGCAACACGAACTGCTCTTAGAATCAGGGAAACCGGGAAGTAAAACTCTGCAGATGTGGAGAGCTTTGACTTCGTCCTGAATACATATATTACTGTGACACCGAAATTGCTCTCAGAAGCTCCTCCTCTACCTATATTCCCTCAGGAGAGGCCTGGGTAGGGTAGGGTTCCTCGAAGAAGGGAGCATTAAACTTCTTCACGGACGGATCAAAACTGGGGAACAGGGCTGGTTGACGTTTCTTCTGCCTGAAACTCTCCACAAAACTATGTTCAGGCTTCCGGACTTTTAGTTTCAGGTGGAAACATCTGTCTTTCAGGTGGAAACATCTACCATCAAGTAAGTGGTAGACTCACCACCCAAAAGGTGTGATTGTGCGATCGAAATCGGTAAAGGAGTCTTACCTCTCTTTCAATCGCGTCGGAGTACTTCTTAATAAGGCTAGTTAGGTGATGGGTCACAGTGACGTCGCCGCGTGGCTGATGTCCTGGCCTTGGAAAGGCACCCTTAAAATATTATTCCCAGATAAGGAGCAACAAGGGACTCCTCTGTCCTCCTGCGGTACACCCTTGGGCCTAGTGTTTGCTCAGCAAGCGCTAAACTAACACGCATACTTCGTACTCCCATTACCTCTCAAGGGCTAATGATGGGGGTTCTGACAGGTCATAGAGCGGTAAGAGTAGGAATTTCAACTGATATTTTTTGTATCAGCTATCAAGAAGAAGATGACCTGGAATCATCTCCACACTTTCTTTTAGACTGTCCAACCTTCGCGAGGCTAAGATGGAAGTATTTTGGCTCGCACTTCTTAACAAGCTCTGAGCTCTCAGGGATCGAAATTAGCCGCATTCGAAATTTGGTAATCAGCTCGCGGCGTTTCGCCTACTAAATTAATGGTCTCCGTTCAGTTTTTTCGTGGTATCACAAAGGACAATCTCTTAATTGTCCAAGTGTGTCACTTGCCTGGGGCAACCACTTTAACCTAACACAACCTAACATGTACTTCTTTGAGCTATGAAATAGTTGGTCACATTTCGTATGTACCATATATTAGAACTTATCAGAAAAGTAACATTTATACATATACAACTACATATCGTGTAAGAGCGCTATAAGTAAAACACGTTTTCAATATTGTGGCGAATACTGCGGCAACGCGAAGCGAACAACGAGAAAATGGCAGTATGTTCGAGGAATGACGTAGAATGTTCGACAGTGAGAAACGCCAAGTGGATGAATTCTGTGAACA
>NW_023458610.1:81798-88231 GCF_013731165.1 Rhagoletis pomonella | reverse complement strand
AAGACCCCTTAATCACCTTTATTTTGACGCCATCAGTTTTTTAATAGGTTATGTTGTTCAGAAGATATTGATAACAAAAAATCAAAAACTTTAACTTTAACCCTTGATATCTTCTTTATTTTTTACATTCGCCAGATAAATTTGGCAGGGATGAAATCAGCACAAAAAGTTCTCACGAGCCATATTTTTGGTTTTTGCATAGCTAGATTGTTGATATTCCAGACTTATGTGCACGAAACGACCTAAGGCTATTTCTGATTAAATCCTGCAGTATTAACCCTAAAATCCCAATCTAGGTCAGCGAGGCGTATACGGAATCGGAATTTTTTTAATTTGAATACAAAAGTACCTTTATACTTTATTGTTATAAATAAATATGGTTGTAGTTATTCTTAAAAAAAAAATGGCCAGAAATAAGAATATTTTAGCCCACAGGTTGTCTTTTAAGTCACCTACGCCTCTAAGACGCATGTTTGGGCTTTACGTAACTTTCAAGTAGATTTTGCTTCTAGGATTAATCTCCAAACTCTAGAAACGAGAAGAACAATTATTTCGCTTTCCTTAGTTTTTAATATAGTTAAAGGGACTGTTGACTGTCCGTCTTTGTTGCAAAACATCAATAATCTTGTACCCCTGAGAACTCTATGCAATTTCAATCACTTCTACCCAGATAAAGTCAGGACTAACTACGCAAGGAATGCGTAGGCGACAAGCTCTCTACGAATTTATCGAGATCTCGAATTCTAACGGCTTTGATTTCTCATTATCCAAAAATTCTTTTCTTTCTTTGTTATATTCTGTCTTTCGATATAGTATTACACTTTGCTATTTTGATATTTGTTAACTTGTTTATGTTAATGTTCTCATAATCTACTGTGATTGTAATTTCTAGCTTTAAATAGTCAGTAAGATCTTTGAGCTTTATGAAACATAATAAATAAAATAAACATACTGCACCTAAACGTACTTAAGGGTTCAACAACATGGAGGCTTTTTAAAAGAGCGTTGTCGTGTATCAAATAAATACAAATATAAAATAAGTCATTTATGCATAATTATTATCACCATGTGATTTTACTCTTGCCTTAATTAAACAAAAAGAGATAGCCAAATTAAAGGTTAAAAGTAAAAGTATAATCTCAATCTAAGCCCATTTTTTAATCACCTTGTTTACACAGGCATATCTCAGATTATTAGCCTTAAACTTTTTTGTGCTTGTTATTCTCACATCTCAAGAAAAAATTAAGTTTCTTCTCTTTGCCACCGCAATTTAAATATATTTTAAATTAATATTTTATTTAAACTACATTTACAAACCTCTTTTCCTTGCTAACGTCGATTTTTATTTACTTTTACAGATCACATTTCTCCTCTTTTTCGCGAAAGTAATCGATAAAACTAGGTTGGACACCGAAAAGTTATCGGTTTAATCCGTGATTATTTTATAATTACAGATTAACGAGGGACAAGTTTTATATGGCTTATCTCTTTTTCTAATTATAGATCAGGAAAAATTCGGATAATCTACTTATACGTAAACCTAGTATAATAACCAGGGAACGGATTTTTAGGTCCTAAAAACCTATAAAATAGGCAAAATAAAATAATAGGCTGGAAAACGCAAAATAAAATAGCGAAAAAGGCAGGAAAAGGCACTAGGTGTTGCAAAAAAGGCAAAAAAAGGCAAAACAAAATAGCGAAAAAGGCAGGAAAAGGCAAAAAAAAGGTATTGCAAAAAAAGCAAAATAAGGCACTAAAAAAAGACAGAAAATACTAAGAACAATCAAAAAATATATTTATTTTAGAAATGCTTATATTACAAGTAAAAAGAGAAAAACTATGAACTAGTTTCATTATATGAAAAATTTGTACTTTGAATCTTTGACTATTTTATCCTTTCGAGTTTCGAATTCATAAAACTTTAATCTGTATAGTTGTAGTAACATTGAACCACAAGATGCATTTTGAAATTTTCTGGCAGCATTTTCATTCGATTTTCGCGAAGAAAAGCCTTGAATGTACTAAATGTGCACTCGACGTAAGTTGATACAAGTGGAGCCCAATTTAAATATGGAACGTTTGAAACGTTCATATTATCAGGAATAAGGGCGTTTTCCTCGCCCTTTACAATTTTATCCACACCCCTTATTGTCTCCAAGCCTACGTTAGCTGAGGAAACGGCTTTGAATTTTTCCAACACCAATTTGGCAAGAGGTCCCTGCGCTTCTATGAGCCGCATGGGCATGTGTATATTCTTGAATCTTAAAAAAAAAATTATAAATGCTATAATCCCTTTTTTAAAGGTAGAAAAGGCAAAAAAAGGCAATTATCTTAAAAAAGGCAAAATCAAATGTGTATATATGGAATCAGGGAAAGCTAAATCGTGGACATTCTTAATCGAATATACTCTATCTCTTTAGCAGAAAAAAAAGCAATTTCATAAAATCCGTTCCCTGATAATAACACTATAGTTGATCTGTTTTTGCACAGGCGAAACACTTCTTGAAGAAAGAGAAACCGTAAAATATGGTGCTTGCTTAATGAGGTGGGAGATTTGTGAGAACAGCTTAATGCTGTTAAAGGCCAGTATGCAGCTCTAAAGAATACGGTCAAGAAAAAATTACCATTATTTCGTGTGTGTGTCCAAGGAGTTTTGACATCTTAGCCTGTTTCTTCATTCTTTCCTCAAGAAATAATAGAACGAGCATATATTTCTGTTGCAAACCTGGATTGCCTTGTGCTCTTTTTTTACAAACAACTTTAGAAAACCGTAGTAAAAAGCGTAGCAAATTTCTTAAGAACTGCGCACTGGCTTAAGGAAATTTGGCTCAAAAAAATTTCTTTGCTATTTCTTGTACGTCATTTTATATGGAGTTTTTGCTTTTCTTGAGAGCTCATACTGGCCTTAAGAATGATTAGTTTATAAAATCACGACTTTGAAAATTTATTTTTGTACGCATTTACGCCGTTATGGATGACATATTTTAATATACTAAATCTTACCTTTAACCAGAAACCACAATTTACCCAGTTTTACAATTTATATCTGTAAGGATAAATGAAAATAATTTTCGTGTAGCACGATCCGCAGCACTTCTTGACTAGGGATAACCCCTTTATTTTAAAATGCACTTTTTTACAGTGGCTATAAAGACAACGGCGGATTCCAGTAAGTAGATGAACCACACCTTTAATACAGTTTAGTATATGTTCGACGCGCTCAGGTAGACTAGTTTTCGCAACAATTTATGCTGCAGTTGCATCAACAACTTCAGTATTCTTTGCACTGCTGTAGCCGTTGTAGTGGTTTTTACTGTAACGACAAAGAACAAATTGCAATTTGTAAGTTTTTAATAGTTTAAAATTTAGGAATGGTGTAATAATTGAAATTACAACTGCTTTTACACATAAATACACTTGCTTCTTAACAGTCAACTTCGGCCTCACATTTTATTGCCAATTTAATATTCGCATAAATGCAATCACAGTTAATTTTTAAAGCATTTTTTATATTTTTCGCGGAATTGAAAATGATAGCGTTTTTAATTATTTAAGAAATTGTTATTTGTAAATGCAAATTATGGTCAACTACTTCGCTATATAAAGATGCAAACATATTCAGTGCATTTATAGCAAGCCTATTTGCAATTTGGAAGGAGTTAATGCATGAGTTAATGCAAAGAAAGCCTGCTAATCTTATATTCTTGTCCGTTTGTCAAGGCTTTAACTCAGCGAATTTGCGAGCACAGCGGTTCCCATTAACTGTGGGAATTCGTTTGAGCTGACGCCTCATGACGTGTCGTCTGGCTGAACAACAGAAATCTATTCCTTCGTTTATACACACAGATTAATGGAATTAACTGAAAGCACATTGACACCGTACACATTTCGCACTAGTGTTTATACGATCTTCAAAAAAAAAACAAAATCAGCGGTTTTAATTTGACATTTTTATAAGTTTAATATAATGAAAAGTGAGTTAAATTTAGTCTTATTTGGCTTTGTAAAATCGTGGCAAAGAAAAGAACGATTGAATATTTGGAATTCAAACAACGAAAAAAAAAATATTCAGAGAATTGGTTGTGTTCCAGGCCAATTTACCAAATATAATTTTTGCTATGAATGTGAATCGAATTCGACGTCTCCATAAACGGAAAAGGAACGAAAACTTCTGATGGATTGCAGCAGTCAGAAAATCGAAGCTTTCCGTATGTTAAAAAAATATTTTTTACTGCTTTGCGAAAAACTGGAGCGTTTTCCTAAAATCGACTGTGTGTCTTGTATCACTCCACACAAAGGTATACTAAACAGGTAGGAGACGTAAATCACCTGATGGGGTTTTTTTTATTATTGGTCTCTACACTGTCAAGCATTGTTAATTTTTTTTACAAAAATTATTAAATGGTAATTATATTTGCATGTGAATCTTCAAAAAAAAAAAAACGATTGAAGACAGCCTTTGGAACGTTTGCTGAACTCAGAATCATAAACGCCGATTATTGGACCCTGCAAAGGATGTATTGACGCTTCTGGAATGAAAAAACTTACAAAGAAGGAAAGTCGCACCAATTTTTAATTTTTTAATTTAAATTCTTGTTTATTTATCACATCGCCTACTATTATACTTAAGAACGTAAACTATTTTTTTTACGTATTTGTCAATGTTATTGTGGCTTATTAACATTTTATTTTTAATATTTTTATTGAGCTTTGTACCACGATTGTTTATTAGGAAAAATTGAAAAAGCAACAAGTTCTAAGCGGTAGAAGTTATAGCAGCTATTTCGGAGATCACCACATCTCCTCATCTGACTTCTTTTTTCTAGACTTCAGCAGGGATCGAACCTGCGTAATCGATGTTCAAAGCAGGGTACGAAAATAAACTGTACAAACCAATTCCCATTTGCTCATCGATCATCATATCATTTGTGGTTTTGTACAGTTTTGTACATAGTCAGAAAAAAATTGTAAGATTCACTGTAATTTTCCCCAACGAGAAACGTTTGCTTTTCGTTTGTGACAATTGTACCATAGGGTACGTTTTATATGTATGCAAACGTTTCAATTACTTGAAAAATATTTTTTTCTGTCAATTTTCATATCCAATTCAATTAAAAAACATGTACTACATATATACATATATTTTTCTCTGCACGATTCATTTCGTTTGTTGTTTCGTCTGTAACTACTAAACTACTGTAGTGTACTATCGCAAAGTGAACTCAGCCGTTTTGTTTTCGTATTGTACCGAACTGTTGAAGTAATAAACGAAACGAAATAGTAACGTACAATATAGTTTATTTTCGTACCCTGGTTCAAAGTCAGAAGCGTTAACCACTGAGTTATGTACATCCCGTAAACTCTTGTTGCTAATTCATTTTCCTTATTCAACCAACTACTATCAAGTGCAGCTGATTTGCCGCGATTCAAACTCGACAGCGTGGTTGTTGTTGTCAATTCTATACATCCATTTGCTTATTTGCTTTTTTTTTTGTATAGTTTCAGTCAGGCTCGTCCTAAACTATGTATTTCTCAATGTTATTGTGGCTTATTAACATTTTATTTTTAATATTTTTATTGAGCTTTGTACCACGATTGTTTATTAGGAAAAATTGATAAAGCCACAAAGTCTAAGCGGTAGAAGTTATAGCAGCTATTTCGGAGATCACCACATCTTCTCATCAGACTTCTTTTTTCTAGACTTCAGCAGGGATCGAACCTGCGTAATCGATGTTCAGTCAGAAGCGTTAACCACTGAGCTATGTACATCCCGTAACCTCTTGTTGGTAATTCATTTTCCTTATTCAACCAACTACTATCAAGTGAAGCTGATTTGCCGCTATTTAAACTCGACAGCGTGGTTGTTGTTGTCAATTCTATACATCCATTTGCTTATTTGCTTTTTTTTAATGGTTTCAGGCAGGCGCTTCCTAAACTATGTATTTGTCAATGTTATTCTGGCTTATTAACTTGTTATTTTTAATATTTTTATTGAGCTTTGTAACACGATTGTTTATTAGGAAAAATTGAAAAAGCAACAAAGTCTAAGCGGTAGAAGTTATAGCAGCTATTTCGGAGATCACCACATCTCCTCATCAGACTTCTTTTTTCTAGACTTCAGCAAGGATCGAACCTGCGTAATCGATGTTCAAAGTCAGAAGCGTTAACCACTGAGCTATGCACATCCCGTAAACTCTTGTTTCTAATTCATTTTCCTTATTCAACCAACTACTATCAAGTGCAGCTGATTTGCCGCTATTTAAACTCGACAGCGTGGTTGTTGTTGTCAATTCTATACATCCATTTGCTTATTTGCTTTTTTTTGTTTGTATAGTTTCTGGCAGGCTCTTCTTAAACTATGTATTTGCCAATGTTATTGTGGCTTATTAACATTTTATTTTTAATATTTTTATTGAGCTTTGTACCACGATTG
>NW_023458610.1:26843-76798 GCF_013731165.1 Rhagoletis pomonella | reverse complement strand
TCATCTTCATCTTCATCTTCATCTTCATCTTCATCTTCATCTTCATCTTCTTCTTCATCTTCATCTTCATCTTCATCCTCATCTTCATCTTCACCTTCATCTTCATCTTCATCTTGCTAAAATGTCTATTCCCTATTTATATTTTCGCGACTGTAGATGAGTCCGCCGAAAATTCGCATTTCGTTTAGTTTCTAGATGTTAAGCAATCTATGTATGAGTTTTTAATGAAATATCTTTAAATAAAGGGTTATAAAAATGTTTATGAAAAGCTTTCTTTTGAAAATGTTTAGTAAGTTTATATTCATACGCTTATAAAAAACTTTTTTTGAACCTTTATTATAAGTTTACACTTTTACGCTTATAAAAAGCTTTCTTTTGAACATTTATTACAAGTTTATATTTCAACGCTTATAACCAATGTTCCTTTTCGATTATATTACGCTTACTTTCAAGCGTTTTATAAACAAGAAAGCAACGTTTTGTAAGCTTAATGTTTATAATTGAAAACTTAAAAAAAACTTTCTTTAAGTTTATTTTGCTTGTTGGGAGATGTCATCAATAAAAATAACAAATGGAATGGGACCTAAAATGCTTCCCTGGAGAATGCCGGAAGACGCAATGAAAGGACGAGAAGAAGCATTATCCACCACTATTGCACATTTGCGCGACGATAGGTACGTTTTTATCCAAGACAGAAAAACGGAGTGAAAACCTAAACTTTCTAATTTGGATGCTAGAATTGAATGTCTTACTTTGTCGAATGCCTTGGAAAAGTCAGTATAAACTACATCAACCTGATTGTGATTATTCAGAAAATTCAGAGAAGACCGCAAGGTTTGTCACGGTAGACCCGCCTGTCATAAAGCCATGCTGGTTAGCTGAAATTAATCGCTCAGTCGCAAAATACAACTTTTGCTTAACAATGTATTCAAACAATTTAGAAACCGTTGACAATTCGGAAATTGGCCGATAGTTGGCAACGTTATTATTGTTAGCACTCCAGTGATTTGTTGAAAATTAATAAGAGCGGGTACGCAAATGCGGAACAATTCTTTAAGAGGTAAGAGGATAATCCAACTGCGTCAGTTTGGGAAGAAGATTTGATATGCCAAATGCCATCAACAACATCATCGAGCATTAACTAGAAGCGAGTCAGGTTCAAAGTTAGAGCTAAAGAAATCAGCGAAAAGGTTGGCCGCCTCCGAAGAGGAGTACGCCTGGTTTTCATTATGGAAAACCTCCGACGGAATGCTAGAGCACGATTTCTTAGAGTTAGCATAACGCCAGAAGGCCTTGTGATTCGATTTTATGCCAGCTTCCAATTTAAGAACATAGTACCTTCTTTGAAGAGTTTTACTAAGAGCTTTAGACTCACTCGAACAACGCAGGTATTCATCCCTATGAAATACAAAATTAGTTAGCTTGAATTTTTTGAAAAATTCGGTTACCATGGAAATTTTTAACAACTTTTAATTTATGCAAATATCATTTATCTTAAGTTTAAAAGCATTAAACACTCATTTACATTAGCGCCAGAGAATACGGAGTCCCAATCTATTAACGATATTTCATTACTCACTGCGCTAAAATTACAATTTTTATAACAAAAACCAGTGGATTGGGTATCCGAGTGAATCGGTTTAAAACCATAAAATTCCAACTGCAGAACGAGTGGAACAAGATGTAGACCATGGCCCGAAGGAGGATCGAGGCATTCTCGCAGTGAGAAATTCATGTTATCGCTAATAAAAATAAGGTCTAAATTCTAGCAAGTTTGTTTAGAAAGTAATTTATCTGCATAAGATTAAGACTTAAAATAATATCAACTAATTAAGATTCAGAAAAGCTATTTATGTTCATAGGAATCAGGGCAACATTATCATGGAAATTAGTCCATTACCTAAGTTAAAATCGCCAAGAATACAAAAATTACAAAGTGGCCGCTTAGATACTAAGTGTACAATATTATCTACGTGCGCTTTGCAAAGCATGTCATCGCTAGTAGGTGGGATATAAGACGCACAAATAATAAGTTTAGAGATACCAATAACAAATACACAAAGTTGATCAAGAAGGGAGTTTCCGTTTTCAAGCGGCAGCACTGATGAACGATATTTCCGGTGGGCAGCGATGAAAATTCCACCTCCTTTGGAAAGTCCTGTTTTCGACATATCACAGTCTTTTCGGTACTCATTGTAGCTGTTAGGATCGAAGAATTCGCTGTCGCAGAAGTCCACATTAAGCCAGGTCTCGATAATTACAAAGACGTATTTCCAATTGTGCACTTAGATCAAAGAGAAGTTTAAACTTTGTCCGTATGCCGGATGCATTTTGAAAATAAATATTGATATGCTTGGATTGATTGGATTGATAACATGAGGATGCATTTACGATTCGCTGAGGCGCGCCGACTCTGGGAAAAAACTGAAAAGGTCGAATTTTGACATTGGCTGGCCAAATATTTGCATTCAGCAGCTTATTAGCAGCAGAACTCGGCGTTATCAATACACTAGGGTGTTTAGTGTTAGCCAGAGTGTCCAGATTTGGCGATTTCGCGCCAATTTGGCGATTTTTTAGATATTTGCGCCATTTTTGGCGATTTTTTCCCTTCAATCAATTTTTCCAATTATAAAAATATACAAAACTTAGTTTTCTACGATAATTTTACAGAAGAGGCTAATGAACTGCGTGATAAACTTGATTTAAGAAGCATATTGAAAGACTGTTAAAAATGTTTAATCACCCTAATCGAAGAACTTTTGAAAAGAATACCTAGTCAATTAAATACTTTTAAAAAAGCTTTGATTTTGTCACCATAGAAGTGTCTGAATCACAAGAGGGCGAGTTTCAGGGACCTGCCAATTCACTATTTGGTGATAGGTAATAAGATCAACGGAAATAAGGTCAATTGACTATATTTCCCACCCTGTTGCGAAATAAAGTCAATTGACATTATTACCTTTTTAAAAACGAAATAAAATCCATTGACATTATTTCTCCGTCAAACATTAAACTTGGGTGACAGGTAATAAGATCAACGGAAATAAGTGCCAAAATTACAAAAAATTACATTTCAATACATTTTTGTGAAATCCTTTGCGTGCACTTATTTTTCTCAACTAAAATTTTCTAATTTATAAAGGCTATTCAACTGGTTTACCTTATTTTATCATTGCACTTTTGTTTGGGAAATGTAGCTTTATTTTATTGCGAAATGTGAATAATTAAAAGGAATGACACCTTTTTTGGCACTTTTTTATCTTCAATATGGCACCTCATAACTAAGGATAGTTGGCAGCCCTGATTGGAAGATTTCTGCTGTGTTTTGGGGCAACAACTTGTCTGCAGTAAAAAAGCATATAATTTGTGTTTCAAAAGTGTGTGAAAACCAATCAATTAACTTATATGAGCTCGTTGAATGTGCCATCTAATAAATAGTGTCGTCATTCTCCTTAGCTGGTTTTAAATGATGTCGTCACAAATTGCTGGCGGAGACATGAATACAGTGTAAGAAAATTCTTTTTCTATAATTGTTTCCTTATAGAAAAGTTGGTTTCTTTTCCACCTTAGACATTCCGAATCCGTTCAAAATATGCTAATTTAAAACACAGAATTCTTTCAGTGTTCCTCCCGGGTTTTTGGACATGGACTGTTTCTTCAATTTAATAGTGTTCGCTTTATTTTTGTGGAAACGAAACATGTTTTGCAGGTTATGGATCATTTCTACACTCTTTCTTCAAATATTTCTCGTATTCTAGCTGTGCGCAGGCGTTTCGTTTTTCGCATCGTGTTTTTACATATTTAAATTTTTTTAATAAAATCAAATGGTGGTAGTTCATGATTGTGTGTGGATTAATATCACAACACTGAGGATTTGGCAATAACCTTTTTCATCTATTAAAAAACAACACTTACGGGGCAATATTTATTGTAAGAACAACATTTTTTTCTATGAACCGACATACTTTAAGCATTGTTGACACTATTTCCATTTGAATGAGGAAATAGCGGCAATGACTTTATTTCCAAATTTTTGTTGACTTTATTTCGCTTTTGAAAAGGTAATAATGTCAATTGACTTTATTTCGCACCAGGGTGGGAAATAAAGTCAATTGACCTTATTACCTGTCACCTAAATTTGCTTAGCTTCGCGGCGGCCCGCGTCAGCGCGCCACACCGCGCGCGCACCGCGTACCCCACGCGACCGGCGCGCACACCACGTCACGCTACGCCACGATTTATTTTTTGTATACGTTGAAATAAAATTTTTATATATTTTAAACATCGAGGGCTTATATTCAATAATACCCTCTATCTGCACACTTTTCACAAAGATGAGTTTCTGATATAAAAATCCACCTAGGCTTTAACTGTCATCGGTGATATTAGTGATACCTTATATAACGACAGGTAATAAGTCCCAGATGGTTTCTAAAATCACAAATTAGTTTTTGTGCGAATTGCAGATAGTGGGTAGTAATGAATTCAAGCCCTCGATATTTCACATTTTTATATTTGTAAGTTATTAGAAGCAGGGATGCCAACTTGGCTCAAACCGTGCCATTTGTCCCTATTTTACTTCAAATGGCACTTAATTTTTCAATTGGGCACAAAGTGCCAAAATGGCACTTTTGTAAAAAAATAACATTTCAATACATTTTTGTGAAATCCTTTGCGTGCACTTCTCTTTCTCATCTAAAAGTTTCTAATTTATAAAGGCTATTCAACTGGTTTATCTTATTTTATCATTGCACTTTTGTTTGGAAAAAGTAGCTTTATTTTATTGCTAAATGTGAATGATTAAAAGGAATGACACCTTTTTTGGCACTTTTATTTTTCTATTTGGCACATTTTGGCACTTTTTTATCCTCAATATGGCACCTCATAACTAAGGATAGTTGGCAGCTCTGATTGGAAGATTTCTGCTGTGTTTCGGCAACAACTTTTCTGCAGGAAAAAAGCATATAATTTGTATTTCAAAAGTGTGTGAAAACCAATGAATTAACTTATATGATCTCGGTTCCGATATTAAATAACCAATAATTGTTTATACCCGCATTTTGGCACATTGGCTCGTTGAATGTGCCATCTAATAAATAGTGTCGTCGTTCTCCTTAGCTGCTTTTAAACGATATCGTCACAATCTGCTGGCGGAGACATGAATACAGTGTAAGAAAATTCTTTTTCTATAATTGTTTCCTTATAGAAAGGTTGGTTTCTTTTCCACCTTAAACATTCCGAATTCGTTCAAAATATGCTAATTTAAAACACAGAATTCTCTCAGTGTTCCTGCGGGGATTTTGGATATGGACTTGGCTAAATGAGTTCGGCCATTCCCCCTTTTTCGACCGTGAATGGCTCCGTGACAGCAGCAACATTGCCTAATCGCCTACTCACCACGGCCCGTTCCACCCACGTACACATAATACACCTACACACACACACATACACATGAATTGTATTTACACATACACACACACATGAATTACAACATAATATGAAACAAAACACAATATTGCGAATGTCATATCGAGCAGACGTGTTCTACGCTATAACCCCGCTAACGCAAATTTAATAAAGTGCATTAATATTCCCTCCAAAAGGTTCTACGGTTTTTTTTTCAAAAAAAGGTTCGAAGCTAGTGGTGAGTATGCCCCCCAAAGTGTTTGCCCTTGGTGTACGATTGTTCATGGTCCTTCGAGCCGGATATGAACCAGCGACCTATGGACACTCAAACGCGCTATTTCAGCCGCGAAATATTACTGCTAAGAGAATCAAAACCAATTGATAAAAAGAGTCAACTCTTAGTACTCAATCCATTTTTAGACACGAAAGGTCTGCTTCGTGCTAACGGACGGCTAGCGAACTCCAGCCTCACATATAACGAACGCCACCCCATAATAATACCAGAGAAATCCCCATTTGCAACACTATACCTCAGATTTCTCCACTTATTAATGCTACATGCCGAACATCGCCTCATGCAACAAATGGTCCGACAAGAATATTATATTCCACGACTAAAGCCACAGATCAAAAAATGCATATTTATGTGTAAAGTCTGCACTATACATAAGCAGAAGATGCGCACGCAGATCATGGCAGCTCTTCCACCTGAACGCTGCACTTTCGCTCTGCCCTTCACAACCACTGGTGTTGACTTTGCTGGGCCTTTCCAGATAATGGCTTCCATGTTAAGGACTTCAACCTTTACGAAGGGTTATGTGGCTGTCTTTGTATGCTTTACGACAAAGGCAGTACACCTCGAGCTATGTTCTGATCTGACCACTGCGGCTTTTCTCGCGGCATTTGCTCGCTTCGTCGGACGGCGAGGATTTCCATCCAAAATAATGAGCGACAATGGAAAAACCTTTGTCGGAGCCAAAAGAGCCACTGAAAAACAGTTTGTAAAATTTATAGAGGAAGTCTCGCCTGAAATCGTTCAAAAATACGCACCCCAAGGCATTGATTGGCAATTTATCCCACCAAGTGCTCCACATATGGGGGGTCTATGGGAATCTGCTGTAAAAAGCTTCAAAACACATTTTAAAAAAGTCGCTGGCGCACACAAATTAAACTTTGAAGAATTTACTACATTATTAACCCGAATAGAAGCCGTTCTTAACTCACGGCCCCTCTCTGCGCTCTCGCAAGATCCCTCCGATTTCACTGCCCTCACCCCTGGGCATTTTCTTAGAGGTGCTCCACTTCTGGCAATACCCGAACCAGACGAGCAATCCTTATCTCTACTGAATCGATGGTAACGAATGAAAATTCTCCATCATGAATTCAGTCGTAGATGGAAGGAAGATTATTTAAAAGACCTCCATAAAAGATATAGATGGAAGAATACTCAAGAGGAGCCTAAAATCGGAGAATGTGTTCTCATCCACGATGAGTGTCTTCCCCCCACCGAGTGGCGCCTCGCAAGAATCGAAAAATTACATCGCGGCTCCGATGGTCACATACGAGTCGTAGATTTGCGCACACAAAACGGTACACTAACTCGACCGCTCGTAAAACTTTGCCTTCTACCGACCGAAGACGCTAATAATCAATGAAAAACAATCGTAACTCCGTCATGCTCAAAACCGTAAATAAAACTAAAACCACGCAACTCAATAAACGTAACAACAACCGAGAATATCAAAAGTGCCTGAATCCGTACCCTCAAACCCACACCAAGTGGCTTACGCCTAGCAATCATGTTCATAACTGCTTGCATCTATCCTATACTAAAGTCCGTTCTCCCCTACTGTAGATAAATATGGACGTGGAAATGAGTGAAGCCACACCAACTCCAACTATCCGTTCGGCAATCACCGTGCCCCGCTCGGCAGCACCGCCAGTAGCAGCAGTAGGTGCGACAGACCGCACCACACGCTGTTGCATCGCACCCCCGCACGAACCATTCCCGAGACACCAGTTGCCCACCGTAATGGGCGACGAAGACCGCAAGGCAAGGTAGCACGATCGCGGCGACCACCAGCACAACAGGGCCACCGCACTTTTAACCACCCCGGGGCTCGCTATCGCGCTCCAGCAGGGACCCATCGCCGGCACCAGCCTACGCAACGTCCCCGTCGTGCAACCGGACTACGCAACGTAGTGGAGACCCTGCAGCAACTTCAGCAACTACTAGGCTGAAGACTCGCCTAGGGGGGCCGGGATGGCTAAATGAGTTCGGCCATTCCCCCTTTTTCAACCGTGAATGGCTCCGTGACAGCAGCAACATTGCCTAATCGCCTACTCACCACGGCCCGTTCCACCCACGTACACATAATACACCTACACACACACATATACACATGAATTGTAACGGGTGATTTTTTAAGAGCTTGATAACTTTTTTTTTAAAAAAAACGCATAAAATTTGCAAAATCTCATCGGTTCTTTATTTGAAACGTTAGATTGGTCCATGACATTTACTTTTTGAAGATAATTTCATTTAAATGTTGACCGCGGCTGCGTCTTAGGTGGTCCATTCGGAAAGTCCAATTTTGGGCAACTTTTTTCGAGCATTTCGGCCGGAATAGCCCGAATTTCTTCGGAAATGTTGTCTTCCAAAGCTGGAATAGTTGCTGGCTTATTTCTGTAGACTTTAGACTTGACGTAGCCCCACAAAAAATAGTCTAAAGGCGTCAAATCGCATGATCTTGGTGGCCAACTTACCGGTCCATTTCTTGAGATGAATTGTTCTCCGAAGTTTTCCCTCAAAATGGCCATAGAATCGCGAGCTGTGTGGCATGTAGCGCCATCTTGTTGAAACCACATGTCAACCAAGTTCAGTTCTTCCATTTTTGGCAACAAAAAGTTTGTTAGCATCGAACGATAGCGATCGCCATTCACCGTAACGTTGCGTCCAACAGCATCTTTGAAAAAATACGGTCCAATGATTCCACCAGCGTACAAACCACACCAAACAGTGCATTTTTCGGGATGCATGGGCAGTTCTTGAACGGCTTCTGGTTGCTCTTCACTCCAAATGCGGCAATTTTGCTTATTTACGAAGCCATTCAACCAGAAATGAGCCTCATCGCTGAACAAAATTTGTCGATAAAAAAGCGGATTTTCTGCCAACTTTTCTAGGGCCCATTCACTGAAAATTCGACGTTGTGGCAGATCGTTCGGCTTCAGTTCTTGCACGAGCTGTATTTTATACGGTTTTACACCAAGATCTTTGCGTAAAATCTTCCATGTGGTCGAATAACACAAACCCAATTGCTGCGAACGGCGACGAATCGACATTTCACGGTCTTCAGCAACACTCTCAGAAACAGACGCAATATTCTCTTCTGTACGCACTGTACGCATTCGTGTGGTTGGTTTAATGTCCAATAAAGTAAACTGAGTGCGAAACTTGGTCACAATCGCATTAATTGTTTGCTCACTTGGTCGATTATGTAGACCATAAATCGGACGTAAAGCGCGAAACACATTTCGAACCGAACACTGATTTTGGTAATAAAATTCAATGATTTGCAAGCGTTGCTCGTTAGTAAGTCTATTCATGATGAAATTTCAAAGCATACTGAGCATCTTTCTCTTTGACACCATGTCTGAAATCCCACGTGATCTGTCAAATACTAATGCATGAAAATCCTAACCTCAAAAAAATCACCCGTTATTTACACATACACACACACATGAATTACAACATAATATGAAACAAAACACAATTTTGCGAATGTCATATCGAGCAGACGTGTTCTACGCTATAACCCCGCTAACGCAAATTTAATAAAGTGCATTAATATTCCCACCAAAAGGTTCTACGGTTTTTTTTCAAAAAAAGGTTCGAAGCTAGTGGTGAGTGTGCCCCCCAAAGTGTTTGCCCTTGGTGTACGATTGTTCAGGACTGTTTCTTCAATTTAATAGTGTTCGCTTTATTTTTGTGGAAACGAAACATGTTTTGCAAGTAATGGATCATTTCTACACTCTTTTTTCAAATTTTTCTCGTACTCCAGCTGTGCGCAGGCGTTTAGTTTTTCGCATCGTGTTTTTACATATTCGTAAGTTAATTTTTTTTAATAAAATGAATTGGTGGTAGTTCATGATTGTGTGAGGATTAATATCACAACACTGAGGATTTGGCAATAACCTTTTTCATCTATTAAAAAGCAACACTTACGGGGCAATATTTATTGTAAGAACAACATTTTTTTCTATGAATCGACGTACTTTAAGCATTTTTGACGCTATTTCCATTTGAATGAGGAAATAGCGTCAATTACTTTATTTATTTTTGTTGACTTTATTTGGCTTTTGAAAAGGTAATAATGTCAATTGACTTTATTTCGCACCAGCGTGGGAAATAAAGTCAATTGACCTTATTTCAGTTGATCTTGTTACCTGTCACCTCACTATTTGACTTTGAAGGAAAGAAAAGCAGCGGAATATTTAAATTTTTCAACTTTCCTATGGAATAACTTTTCTCAGAACCATTCCATCCGAATCTGAAGAATTTTGGATAATTGCTTACGGAGTGAAAACCGCAACAGGCAGTAAAATGTTTGAACATATAAGTCAGTTCATATTATTATCCTTGCCGCACTCACATGCTTTGTTGAGCGCGTTTTTTCCGTAATGAATTCAACAAAAACTAAGATTCGAAATAGGATGAGGTTGGAAAGCCTTAACTCAATATTTCGAATAAAGTGTTAAATGAAGGCTAATAGTTTCTGCTGCAAAACGTTTCCAATATCAAACAGTATGTTTCCAAGGCTGAATAGCTCAATATATGACAACAACCGAAATGTACATAATTCAGACACTACAGGTGATTTTCAAAAAATTGTGGAAATAGCTGATCTCGCCTTATTATAGGTTGTTATTTAATTTTTAGCGCCGAGCTCTTAAAAGCGGATTGTGCGATTAATCAATTAATATGAGTTAAAATAAATTTAATAATTGCGCAGTCCTATTGCAAAATATGTTGAAACAAATATTTTTAAAAAGTATGCGTATTTTTAAAGAAAATTGTTTGTACATCACTATTTTATAAGTGATTTGTGTTATTTATTATTACCCTCTGAAAGTATTATCTTCGTTTTTGGTTTTGGAAACTATATTATAACAAGATCTCATTTTTTAAATAAAAGATTTGTTAAATTGATTTCATGAATTTTATTTAAAAAAAAATTGGCGATTTTGTTTTCAGAAATTGCGCTTTTTATTTAAACAATCTGGACACCCTGGTGTTAGCATCCAGCAGCGACTAGACTGATGTGCACTCAGCGGCATTGGTAAAAGATGTTGTTTTCGTAGCTACTGCGTTATTGAGTTTTACATATTTTGAAGGAAACTATGGAGTCTATTGCATTTGCAATTATAGCGCGATATGGGAATGATTTCACAAAGATATGCGAAGCTGTCGGGCATAGTATCCATGGGCGTATCTATGCCAGCTTCTGATTGAATTGTTGAACCACAAGCCAGAACTCCTCCTATGCCTGAATAACTGGTTCTCAATCCAGTTAATGCAATAACAGCTTCTTCCAAGCCATTGAAAACATGCACTTTGTTAGGTCCACCCCACCTGTTGTGCTTGCTTCTGCCTTCGGCCGCGCTTAGAGATTATAACCCTTACTAAGTAGAATTCTGCTTTGTGTTGCCGGAGAAGAGGGGCTTCCGCATGTCAAAGGCATACAACATTTATTGTGCATATAACTCCGGCTACGCCATCCACAGTATTTTTTTGCAGAACCCACATCGAAATTTACAAAAAAAAGTGCATAGTGCGAACCAAATTTATTAATAAACTAATGCTCGGAAATTTGAAACATTTCTTTTAAATAAAAGCTTAATCCTTTGATTACACGTGTATGTTAAAGTTTTTAGATTCGGGTTGTGCGTTTGGACACAATAACCGAAAATCATTGTACAAATTACTAAACCGCACCCAAGATTCTCGATGAGTCGCAACAAACATTCTTTTTTGTTCGTTTATATAAATCAGTGGATAGAAATATACGCATATTCGAAAGGTAAATTTATCTGTTTAAAAGAACCCCACTAATATTTCCTGCATACACACATCGATTTACATCTTTTATCTCGCTCCCGACACAGAATAGTTTTCGTACAAAATTACTCAAAAAAGCTGTCAATTTCTTGCTCGTTCGTTTTTAAGCATGCCATCGTTACGAATTTCGAAAGTTCGAACATACGATTCGGATTGCAGCATACTATTTCTACGATTCGTAGCAAAATCCGAATACGAAAAAATTGCAGAATAGGGGTGCTAATACACTCTGTATGGAAGAAAAAGCCTAACATTGTCAGCGAAAAATATTCTCAAAAATCAACGCACTAATTCCAACTTGCACAATGTTTGAAATTTCGATGCCCTTTTTTTGAACTTCGTCGATCTATTATAGTGGGATTCATGAAACGTCGTTGCAAATGTCGCATTTATCGCAAAATTTGCCACCTTGCGACACTGCTGATTACTTTTGTATGGAAACTTTCTTGCGACATTGCCATAGCATTTGGGTTGGCAATCATTGCAAAGTCAAAATCGCGAAACACATGTTTTTTTGTTGTCTTCAAATACTTCGAGGAAAATTGCATACATCGGTTAAGGCTGCTTCGAAATATAAATGTAAAAGCTTTCCTTTTTCTCCAACGCGCGGCATTTAAAAAAAAAAATTTTACATTTTCAATACGGAGTTGCGATAGGTCGTTTCCAAAATGCCACTTTGCGACGTATTATGAATCGCACTTATAAATCTTTTACAAAGTCTAAAACTTTGAGTTACATGGTTTTCGTAGTAGCATGCATTATATTTTTCTAAAAAATAATTTAAAACTAATAAATAAAAACAAGTAAAAAAGTCTAAGTTCGGGCGCAAGTATCAAATATAGTTTTTTTTCACCTTTCCGAAAACTACCACTACATGGTAAGCAGGGATGCATCCCTATTTCAAACATCTTCGTTAAACTTATGTAGTTATATGTGGGCGGTATCACGCCCATTTTCCAAAATTCCATAATAATGCTACTTCTTTCCAAGGGTTTGTGGTTAAGCTGGGATCCCACGATTGCCTCATTTTATGCCCCAATCGTGTGATTTCACAATACATTGACTCATGCGGCAATAGAGGCCGATATTGTGCTTACTGTGCCCAATCAAATACGACGCGTGTGCGGCAATCGATTGGCAATCATGGGGCAATGAAAATTTCAAAATTGCGGCAATATTTATTGTATTCTTGTGCGGCAATTGAAGTGAACAATACACATCAATATTTAGGCTGTTTATTAATAATTTACTTTTTTGCTTCCTTATGTGTCCAAAAATCACTGAAATTAATATCCTTGTTTTCGGAAGCAACATAACTTTTAATTTAATTTGTAGTGAAATTATAATTTTTCTTGAAGTCCGATAACGGAATCTTTGCCGCGATATATACCACCACAAGCAAAACTCATACGAGAAGAATACGAAAGGTATTTTATGTCACCAAATGGCGGACTGCCATGACAGTATAAATTTACTTAAAAAAAAACTTAAAAGTTCAATACAGCCCACGACAAAGCAGTAGAACCTCACCATTTTGACCAGTCTTGACTATTTTTCTTCTACTTATTTAATCTTCATTATTTTCGTATAAAAGTATAGCTCATTGTCTAACAAAAACTGCATAAACCCAAATTGCAAGCTTTATACAAAAATTATAAAAATTTCTTAAACATTTGAACACAATCCCAGGGTTTATAATTTGGATTTCCAGAAAAAAATGGTTATTTAGTTTTGTAGCTCATTAAAATTTAGTACAATAAGGTGGAAGTTTGAAGTTGCTAAAAGATCCTGTTGATTTTTTATAATTTTTTTAGCTGACGGTATTATACACTTTCTTCTCTGTAAATTACTTTGTAAACTGCAAAACAAAATTTTTTCTAGAAACCCAAATTAAAAACCATTGAATTGTGATCAAAATTTTAAGAAATGTTTATAATTTTTGTATAAAGTTTGGAATTTGGACTTATGTGGTTTTTACTAGACAATGAGCTATGGTTTTATAGGAAAAAATTAACATTAAACAACAGAAGAAAAAAGTCAAGACTGATCAAAATGTTAAGGTGCTATCTTTTGTTGCGAGCTGTACATATAATTATAAAATTTAATTCCAAACATAAATTATGTAAATTCACAGCTTTCATTTAAACAAACATAACTCTTTTGTACCAATTTTACTTGTAATGAATAAAAAAACCTCTACGTAACAAAATTAAAAAGAAAACTGTTGCAACTTGAACTCCACATAGCACGTTGCAGTTATCGTCGAAAAATAAAAAAACTATACAATCAAACTTCTAAATAAATGCGTGAGTTTTCGTTGGGCACAAGTTTTTGCTTCTTTGCTTTCAAACAACAACAAATTTGCACAAAATAAGCCCGCAATATACAAAGCAGATGCAATTGATTTATTTTTTTTTTTATTAAGAATACGCCATTTTTACACAACAGAGAAAAAAACAGAATTTAGAGGCCAGCGCAACACTTTATGGTCACAATTGCCGCATGCTCGAACAATCGTGTGATAAGTTTGGGGCAATTATTGTCATTATATTGCTTTTCGCCAACTTACGGCAATGAGAATTGTATAAAAAGAGGCAACCGTGTGACTGTACAGAATTTCATTGGGAAAATTTTTTTATTGTGCTCCAATACAGCACAATAAAAATTGTTCCAGATTGGTCCATTTGCGGCAATCGTGGGATCTCAGCTTTAGTATCAATTTTTGTAAATTAGCGTTCTTAAATTTCGAAATATCGAAGTTTTAAGCATTTCTGAAATTTACCGTTATATAAAAAGTGGGCGTACTTTTAGTCCGATTTCAGCGTTTTGCTTTTATGTGGCAAGCATACTAATCATACCGAGTTTGGTACATATTGGTCGAGCGGTTACCGAGATACATATACGTGATCATAAGTGGGCGGTGCCACGCACATTTTCCAAAATTTTATCATAAACGAATTTGTGCCAAAGAATCATTGCAAACATCAATTTTGAACAAATTAGTTTCGGTATTTACTGATTTATCGAAAATTTCGTATTTCTCAAAATTACAGTTATATGTGATGTGGCCGTAGTTATTGTCTGATTTTAAAATTGGGTATGTTGTACCAATACCAACGACCGCGCCAAGTTTGGGAGAAATTGGTGGAGCGGTTCCCAAGATATACACGTGTAATCATAAGTGGGCGTGGCTACGCCCATTTTCCAAAAATTTACAATATTCTTATTTTTCGCTTAAAAATGATTTTAAATATCAATTTTGTGTGAATAAGCTTCAGTAGTTACTAACATATCGAAGTTTTCGAATTTCTGAAAACTATCGTTATATGGGAGGTAGGCGTGGTTATTGTCCGATTTTGCCCATTTTCAATACCATCTGTCCTACGCCGAAAAGAAGTACAAATATCAAGGTTCGTTAAGATATTTAAATTTTTACTCGAGTTATCGTGTGCACGGACGGACAGACAGTCACCACTTAATAGATTTATTTTTTAATTCTGATCATTTATGTATGTATATATTTGTCTGTATATCTATCTCGATTCGTTTTGCCTGTTACAAACAACCGTTATGTGAACAAAGTGCATAAGTGCGCTCGGGTATAGAAAGGTCTGAACTTGTAAAAAAAAACGTTTCTAATTATCGGGCCGCCAGTGCATATACTTGGGTAATAGACTAGGCCGATAATTATGTTTTTTTGTTTCAATAGAATTCGGACAGACCCAAAACTATGTATATTTGGAATATTTAGAACTAGCCTGAAGCCGTGGCTCTGCTCGCGTGGTAACAGAATATGGTAGGACAGTTTTATAGCTTGTTTGTTATAGAATGAAATGCAATAATAACCTTGGTGGATAGAATATTCAAAACGTCAGCTGCGACGAATTGCAGCGCACAACGATTATTGTCTTGTTTGAAAAGTGTCAGTAACTATTTGCGCTTAACTATGGGCCAATTTACACGACGATTTTTCAACCTGCGTTTTCTGCACATTCTCTTTTAAAAAGTCTTCGAAAATCATTGTGTATATACACGATGACTTTTTCTTTGCAGCACCTCTTGCGTTTTTTTTTTACATTTATGCCCTAAATTTTCTTTGGTCAATTCTTTCGTCCTCATTTTTAAAACGGTGCGAATAACGAACACAAAGTAAAAATTGAAAATATGAATTCGATAAAGCGAAACGCAAAAAAAAAACCCTCGATTTCTGGCTAGATTTAGCCGGTATCGATAGTAAAAAGCCGGTGAATATTCGAATTAGCCGAAAGCCGATTTGTTAGCCGTTTCGCAAAATAAAATTGGCCGTTTTTAGCCGATTTTGCTATTTTCCTTATTTTCTTAAAATTCAAATATATGTTTCCATTTTTACAAATTCAGTGGCCCCAAGTCTATTAGAAATGGCTATTGACTTTTCATGGTACACGGATTGGACGGTTTGCAAAGCTGTGCCATAGGAAAACCGTTTTTTACCATGCAGCCCGTGCAATTAGTGCCCGTGCAATGGCTATGCATCACTTCGAAAATACCCCTAGTTGTATTGCTTTAGCTCACACGTATGAGTTATCTCACACGTAGGGGTTGTCTTTATTTTTTGTTTCGTATTTTATTATAAACATCATTTCCTGCAAACAAAAGCTCACTTCCCAAAGCTATGATCGATCAGCTGTTGAAATTGAACGTACAATTGCCTATCGTCTTGAAAGAAAAATTGCTATAGTACTTCCCGCTTATATGCCCACACTTTTTAGCGCCGATTTTACCCCTTGTGAGATTTCCACATATAAAACTTGTTCGATTTCCCAGCTTATATGTTTCCTCGTTTAAAAGCACCAGTATTTTGATACAAAAGAATAATTTCATAAGTAAATTTCCTCTGATATAAGTGCAGGGCAAAAACTTCAAAGCGCCCAACCTTTTGAAGCCGAAATTTTACAAGAAATATAAAATCCGTCTTCAGATGAATCCGAAGGCGAAGTCGAAGAAATAGTATCAGAAAGTTTACCATTTACGAAAGCCCAACTTCATGCAGTTAACACTTTAAAGAAACTTTGAGACAAATAATCAAGGTCTGAAAGAACTTGATGCTGTAAAATTAATAGTTGCGTTTTTTTAATCATTTCCAGTAAAATCCAGAAAAAGTTTTTACGAATCTTCATGTTTTGGCGTTTTCGTACGCAAAAACTTGCAAAGTAGGGGAAATTGAGAGAGCGAAAAATGACAGTTGAAGTTGCATTTTACTGGATAAATTTTTACTTGTAAGAATTTGCCAGCACGAAAAACAGCTGATCGCATGTTGCTGGATGAAATTTAAACTAATAAGGAAACTGCTTGTGGGTTTTATTGTTGAATTTCACAAAATAAACCTATTTAAATACAAAATATACTGTTTTATTAGGAATTTGCTGCGAATAAACAACCAATTTATCAGCTGTTCATGAAACTTGCAAATTATTACTGGAAAAGCGTTCACGTACTTTATTGCAAATTTTTTCTATGAGAGCGAATTCTTAGAAATAAATTTACTGGAGAGTTGCTAGCAAGTTACTGGATAATTTGTAAAAAAACACAACTAATAATTTATAGAGAAACCAAAAGTCAGTCAAAATTAACGGATTTTTTGAGGATAGATATTAAACGATTACACTAAATGTAGTTTGTGGTTTAGCTGCGATAGCTATTTTTTGTTATTAATTCTAAATGCTTTTTTGTTTCATAACAACCGAATTTATTTAATTTTTTTTTTAAGTATACATAATGTACTTAATAACCAAAATAGCTAAATCGTTGGCTTAGTTCGCAACCGTGCTAAGTCCATTTTTTTTTCAGGAGGGACAAAAAAGCGTCTAACTTTTTTTGTTGTCAATATTTTTCTAATCTGTAAATGCAGTTTTATTCCTTAGTTCGTCTTGTTTTATTACCAATTTCAAAATAAAGCTGTTGCAGACGTATATGCTCTTTTAGGACTTACCACATTTTCTCTTTAAGATTTTATTCTTTTAATGTGGACTTAGCACATTTTCTATCAATCGTTTTTCCATTATTTTTTATTGTTAAAAGATTCAATTGTTTATTTTAAATATATTTTATTGTTTTAAAATTAATTATAACCTAATACAGTTTTTTTCATTGCTATTAACGAAAATAACTATTTTAAGTCGTAAATTTATGTACCATTTATAAAAGAAAATAATTAAAAGCAAGTAAAGAGGTATAAGTTTGGGCGAAACCGAACTTTATTTACCCGGCGCAGGTATCAAATACTGTCGTAAGCAGGGGCTTTTTCCCGATTTCAAACGTTTTCGATAATATCCTGAGTTAAACTCAATGAAATAATTGAACCACGTTTAGTAGAAATCGCTAAAGTGGCTACCGAAATACACCTTGTAGTCATAAAGTGGGCGGTGTCACGCAGTCTTATTTATTGTTAACCCTGGAAGTGCTTCGCTCTTTTGACCCTGTTTGCGGGCTTGTTAGTCGAAACGACTAACACCAACTTAGAATCGAAATAACAAACATAAAAGAGTTAACAACGAAAATACATTTTATCAATTTTAGTTCTTTATAGTTTTTCAAACACATAAACAAAATATTAAATACATATTATTTTCTCTGTTACATATTATAAAAATGGTAATTGACTTCTGAGAGAGGTACGAAACGAAACACGATTTTTGTTAGTCGAATCGACTAACGAAGCACGTCCAGGGTTAAGAGATTGTTGTAAGTATTAATTTGGAGTAAATTAGCGTCTTCAGTTATTGAAATATCAGAGTTTCCGTATTTCTGAAATTTACCGTTAGATATACGGGAAGCGAATGTAATTTTGGTCCGATTTGAATAATTTTCAACGAATTGCTTTTCCGTACCAGGTTTATTAAGTGCACCGAATTTGGTAGAAATTGATAAATCGCTTACCGAGTTACACATTTGTGGTCATAATCTAATTTTCTGCTGAGTGGTTATCGCGACCATCGATTTTAAGTGAATTAGATTTTCAACAGATTTCTTAGCTAGACCCTAAATAAGGCTCGTACCGAGTTTCGTGAATGGGCTAGTGAGATACAGCATTTTATAATAGGTGGGCGGGGTCACGCCCATTTTCCAAAAATTGCACAATAATATTTTTTACAAAAATTCTACTTCACATACTAATTTTGAACAATTTGCATCCAATATTTACTGAAAGATCGTAGTTTTTGCATCTTTAGAAAATACCTTTATATCGGAAGTGGGCGTGGTTACATTCCGATTCGCCCATTTTTAATACCAACTTACCTTGGATAAAGGGCAACCTACATACATTTCGTTGAGATATCTCCAGTTATCGTGCACGCGGACAGACGTGTATATATATTTTTTTGATTTTTTTGGACTTAGCACATTTGCGTACCAATGCATAACAACAAGTAAAAACGACATTGCGGTAATTTTCTTTTTTGGTAAAGATGTATTTTCAGTTATGCTATCTTACTGCATCAAAATCTCAATTTACATAAAAAGTGGACTTAGCACGTTTGCTAACTAAGCCAACGATATGTAAATAAGTATATATGCATTAAAAACACATTTGCAAATCTAAAGAAACTGTTTCAATAATTTATAAAATGTGTATCACTTGATTGTTTGAATTATCATACACATATGCGTGTTTGGCCCCAGCGTAGAGGCCGCTTATAAGCGGGTTTTTGGATATAAGGTTTCTACGGTTATAAGCGTCGAAAATTGTGCATTTTTGATGACGCTTGTAAGCCGAAAGTACTATATTTGCAAAATGTGAGTGTGAGTGATGAATTGAAATTAACCACATTGTTTAATGTCCCAAAAAAATTGTATTCATTTAATAAATAATCCTCAGCCCTTTCCCAGGTTTCTGTGTTCATTTCTCAAAATTTTGCCTCCGAATAAGCAAAAGTGCAATACTTCCACTAATAAAGCTATTGCAGGATGAAAAGTAACGTTGTGCAAAGGCTACAATATAAGAACAATAAGGGCACATTTTTCAGTATAGGGAAACCCCATTTGTGATTGATCTCTCTTCTATATTTAAGTACTTATTTAATACAAACATGACTTGTGATGTAACGCTTAGCTACGTATAACTTTTGTTAACCAAAATTAATTTCATGACTTTACTAGTCTTTCCACTTCTTTATTTAAATAAAACACGTTAATTTCAGTTGAAGTATTTAGCCGTTTTTAGTCGTTCTTTTTTGCCAATTTAGCCGGTCGGCCCAAAAAGTTCTGGCAACACTGATCACTACCTCTCAGTTAAACATTATTTTCGACGATTTCGACTTCATGCATATAACATATGAGCGATAAAGCAGTCGTTGTATTTAACCGGAGCTTCTACCACCCGGCCCTGAATAGCTTAACTCCTCCGTGCATTGAGTCGGATTTACTGCAACGCATATAGGGACGAAACGACAATATAGGACGACAAAAATGTTTACGCCATATGTATTTGACAGATTTTAATGAAATTTGGTATTTAGGGACTGTCATCATCACTGATTTCAAATATTAAATTAATTTTCCAAAATTCACAATAGCGGATCCAATATGGCGGACGATTTCTTAAAAAATGTCTATATTGTTATTGGTGTCCAGAGATTTTCGTCGTCACTGATTTCAAAATTGATATTCAATTTTCAAGAATCAAAATAGCGGATCCAATATTGCGGACGATTTCTTCAAAAATGTGTAAATTTTTATGAAGCTTGGTATTTACTCCATTTGTATTTGACAGATTTCAATGAAATGTGGTAATTAGGGATCTTCGTCGTCACTGAATTCGAATATTAAATTAAAATTCCAAAATTCGGGATGGCGGATCCAATATGGGGGACGATTTTTTTAAAAATGTATAGATTGTTGTGAAGCTTGGTATCCAGAGCTTTTCGTCGTCACTGATTTCAAAATTGGTATTTAATTTAAAAAATCAAAATTGCGGATGATTTCCTCAAAAATGTATAGAATGTTATGAAGCTTGATATCCAGAGATTTTCGTCGTCATATATTTCGTCGGGATATTATATTTTCAAAAATTCAAAATGACGGATCAAATATAGCGTCCCGAACAATAAGCGTTTTACTTTTAACGCAATGCATTACCTTTAGTACCATTTGAACCCATTTTGAATTTTGAAAATTTAATTTCTATTTCGTAATCAAAGATAACGAGAATCTCTGAATACCACACTGAAACTAAAATTTCGTAAAAGTGCTACGAAAATCTTTCGTAGTGTTGGTTTTTGTACAGTGTACGAAACTTTCGTTCATAATACGAACACATTTTGCACAACGAAACAAGATTTTACGAGCCATACGTAAATATAACGAAAGGACTTTCGTAAGGCATTTTTTCAGTACAATTTACGAAATCTAACGTTTATTTTACGACACACATTCGTAAAGCACTAAACAAAGCTATGTACGAATAATTTTGAATATTGTAGGAAAGCATTCGTAATATTTAGGTATGGTTTTAAATTTACGAAATCTACAATTCTGTGTTCGTACAATTTAATTAATACTTTCGTATAAAGTACTAACGCAGAAACATGTTTTTTAAATTCGTACAACATACGAATATTTTCGTACAATATACTCAATTACCGGCAGTTTAATATTTCATCATATTTTTTGTATCGCTGGTCATTGCGGAATTAATTGTTGGCTGCTGTGAAACGTATAATATAATTTTACACGTTTTAAAAAGGGATTTGCTGGATAAAAAAAATAATAAAAAATTAAATATTAAAGCTGTGGATATACTATGCTTTTAAGCATACAATGTTTTTAACATCGCCTACGCTGCACCTTGCGCTGCAAAGTGGGACTTGATAAATAGGTTTCATCAGTTACCTATCAACGGTAAGCCTAAGCCAGGAGCACTACTTAATGTTCTTAAAAGTAAGTACATGTATGACTCTTCACTGAAACTCGCTTTTCAGACGCCTTATAATTTTCCTTTAATTTATAGTCGTCAAGGAAACAAACATCGATGAAGCTACGAATCTGTCAAGTGCCTCTACATAAAAATATTATAATGTTAAAGAAAGTAAAACCAGTATTTTTTATACTTTTTCATATTTTATATCTTATTATATTTAGTTTTGTTGAATCTCCTAGTTTAACACTTTGCATCAATATACTCTATTGAATGAAGCCTAAGCAATAAAAAATATTTAGTATAGAACCTATTCGTATGCATGTAAATAAAAGACTTAAGTTTTATTATAGGTAAAATAACCTTTTTATTAATTCTAAACTACAGTGTAGTCAGAAAATTCTTCTTATTTCGTATAACGTATGATTGCTTTTATTATTAACACTATAAAAAACATGACTAAAATTATAGCACAACACTTTCATTATATTTTAATAAATAATGTTAAGCATTTTTGCAAAACGTTTTGTTAAAAAAAGATGCCTAAAATTAACGATAAAAACAAAATAAAAGTGTTGTGTTATAATTCGTAATATGTTTTTTACTGTGTGGAGAATGAAAGCAAAATCGCACATTCTACGAAACAAGCGCAGATTTTACGAAAGTAATTTCGTTAAATATACGAATTATTTCTGTGCATTTTACAAAAATTTCGTAAAAAATAAAGTAATAGTACGAATTTTTTTAGTAAATAGTACGAAATTCGTTGGTAAACAGTACGAAATTCTTTAGTAAATAGTACTAAATTCTTTAGTAAATAGTACGAGTACATTCGTAAAATGTACTAAAAATACAAAAAAAAATCAAAACCAATAACTTACTTACTAAAAGATTGTTTATTATAGCTTAAAATTATTGTAACCATTTGTTGTACAAAAAACAAACAGAAGTTCACAAAAGTTGATATAAAACTATTCGTCGATTTAAATAGTTAACTTTTTACTGAGCATGTTTATTTTACGAGGAGGAAGCATCGAAAGCCTAACCCCGTCAGTGTGAGTCTTTAACCCAAACTAAACTTCCTACCGTCATGTACCGTTCCCCTCCCGGTTCCGCCGTCAAGGATTTCGTCGGGATTATAACACTGTGTGACTGATAAGGTTATAGATATATTCTCTTCTTCTTATTTGGCGCTGTAACCGCCAAAGCGATTTTGGCCAACTGACGCCAATTGGAAATGCCAAGTGAAGCCAGAATACTTTCAGAGGTGGGGCGTCGGTGTCCATTCGAACGACATGGTAAAGCCAGTTGAACCGCTGTATTTTAATTCGCCATATACCAGCACGGGCATGATGAGTGACTTATAGTGTGGTTTTCGTACGTCGAGAGAGGACATTACTCCTGAATTGCCTACTCTGCCCTAAGCAGTACTTGTTGGCAAGAGCGATTCTGCGTTGGATTTCCATGCTGACATTATTATCGGTGTTAATGCTGGTTCCCAAGTAAACGAAATTCTCTACTTTCTCGAAATTATAACTGTCAAAAGTGACGTGAGTTCCAAGGCGCGAATGTGCTGATTGTTTGTTTGATGACAGGAAATACTTCGTCTTGTCCTTGTTTACCACCAGACCCATTCGCTTTGCTTCCTTGTCCAACTTGGAAACGCCAGGACAGACTTCGCGGTTTTTCTTACCGATGATGTCAGTGTCATCGGCATAAGCCAGCAATAGTACGCTCTTGTAGTAAATTGTTCCTAAGCGGTTAAGTTCTGCAGATCTTATTATCTTCTCCAACATCAGATTAAAGAAGTCACATGAAAAAGAGTCGTCCTGTCTGAAACCCCGTCTGGTGGCGAACGGCAACAGAGCAGAGCTGGTGGTATTGCTCAACGTCATTTTTCACAGCCGTATGAGTTTTGAGGGGATGCCAAATTCAGACATAGCAGCATATAGGAAACTCCTTTTAGTGCTATCGAAAGCGGCTTTAAAGTCGACAAATAGGTGGTTAGTGCCGATACTTTTCCAAGATTTGGCGTATTGTGAATACCTGGTCTATGGTAGACACTACATTCGATAAGACCTTGCAAGCTATGCTTAGAAGGCTGATCCCGCAGCAGTTGGCACGCATGGCGGGGTCGACTTTCTTGTGGATTGGGCAGAGCGTACTTGAAATCCAGTCGTCGGGCATGCACCTTGTTATCTCCTTGTCATCGTAATTAAATAGCTCAGCTGACAGGCATTCAGCTCAAGCAGCTTTGGCACTTTTCGTCATAGTCAGGCGCTGGGATATCGACTCCATCGGCATCGACTGGGACCTCGGGTTCGTCTTCTCAACTTCTTTCAGTGCTTCTGCCATTCGAAAGGGTCAAAAAGTGTTCCATCCATAATCTGAGTACGTTCTGGACATCGGTCGCTAGGTCGCCATGGTTGTTCCTACAAGAGTCTTGAAACCTTCCGTAAGTCGCTCAACTCTCTGCTAAAAATTTCGGGTGTTTTTTCTGTCGGCCAGCATTTCAAGCATTTTCTTAAACTCCTCATCGTGCCAGTAATGAGCGGGAAAAGTGGGGTCCATTGATCGCGCAAGTCGGTTTGTTGAAGAGTGCTCTCTCACAGCAGGTGTGAGGGTCGAGCGCACAATCCATTGGCCGTCTGTTTGGTTGCAGCTTTTCGACGTTGAACTTTCCTTGGATTATTGGGGGCCTTTTTTTTGCTGCTCCAAGGTTGGGTCGTATATTGGATGCATCAATATCGTAGTGCGAGTCGATGTTTGGCCCTCGGAGTGTACGTATATACATAGTAAACCAAATAGCCGGACCAGACGTTATTCAAAATAAAAAATGTAAAAAAATAAACATTTTTCCGTATACTCTGTAATATTCCTCCACAATTTTGTAAGGTAAACTAATAATTTATAATCATTGCTTTGCAGCGAAATATCTTCTCTTAAATTATATACATAGGTATGTATAAATATGAGGTCGTATTGAACATTTGAGTATGCAGATTTTTTATACTGGTATATTCATTTAAGCTAAATATATTACTTGGTTTTGTTTTGTCACACTTAAGAAGTAAACGTCTTGGCTGTTCACAAAACCGGTCTATAGTTTTATCAATAATCTCAGATTGGTTCTGTGATTCAAAACTTTCGTTGTACGCTTTGAAAAGACACAAACCTAAAGACAAAGTAATAAACAATTGCACTATTTTTGCTCATTGTCGACTGCAGGCAGGTTTTTACCCTTTTTAAATGGAAGTGCTTTGAAGTTAGAGAGAATAACTTGATACAGAACCGGATGATCCACATATCCACTTTTTAAACCAATTTACTAATTATTTTGTTAGCGTTAGGAGTATAATTTGTTATACAGTATTTATATAGGAAAAACCTTGAAAGTTAGGGGGCAGAAATTATCAAGCAAGCATTTAGTGGTACTACCTGGCTACGCCCATGACTATATTATTAACAAAAATCGCAAAATAAAGTACAGACCTCACGCCTCACTTTTGACAAAACTATTAGTTGTTAATAAGAATAAAATGACAAGCGACTCTATTTTATCATCGCTTCCAACAAAAAATTATTCAATTCGACGCACGATAGAAAACCCAACTTTGCGCTACTGCTAAAGCTGCTGCGTTGCGTTAAAAGTCAAAATTTGTGTGTTACAATGTGGACTGGTTTATAAGGAGTATTAGGTATGTGTGATAAGATTTAAAGACTTTTGTTTTGTCACTTTGTCCTTATGTGCAGCGCTTGGAATGTGAAGATTTGATCGATCAGTTTGCGGAAAAAAAGTCAGACATGTTTGCATTTAAAAATATGTTTTAGAACTTACAAGTGTAATAAATTTTAAGTTGAATTATCATATGTATAGGAATATGTAAATATAACTATTATCTTATAATTAAACATTGAATGAATTTAACCACATGTTTTGCATTTACTTATTTCAGTTGTGAATTGTATACGCAAAGATTTTTTTATATTTCATGTAGGTTAAAGCAAAGAACGTTAATCTATAAGATGAGCCAACAGGTTATATTAGTAGTAAGTGAGATAAAACGTCAAAATTTAAAAAATCTGGGAACTGGGCAGGACTAATTGTATAATTTTCCAAGCTCAAAAATTTAAAAATTGTTCCTGCTTTTTTTATCAGACGAAGTATCTGACGTGACGTTAATATAATTTCCATTGAAAGTTTGTTTGTTAATGTTTTTGAAGTAATTTTTTTTGGAAATTATGTAGGTGTAAAGCAATATGGGTAAATTTTGGGCTTTAAAGAGCACAAATGTGTACTATCTTAGCTTGGCATGTGGCGAGATTTCTACCCAGTCCTCCGATGATGTCAATTAACTCGCTTACTTCTACATAAGCAAACACTTATTAAAGTCCATAGTGTTAATTCTTTATTTATTAGAAAATGAGACCAATATTCAGATTTAAAATTTTGAATTTTATATTGATATTTGGAATATAGAGTCTTTTTATCCCGATATTAATGGGTACCCGATATTTTTACAGCGATATTTCAAATGCGTACTATATCGATACTTTCAGTTCGATATCGTGTCCCTAGGAGCTTGTCTTGCCCAAATACGTTTTTTGATTGGATGAAAAGGGAAGGCACGCTCCTGATATTCACACTCGCTACTATTATAACGTGTTTGGTCTTCGTATAGATTTACGTTCTTTGGTTAAAGATAAAAGGGCGGCATTTTGTACAAGGCACAGAGCTTATGAGTAAGAAAGGTTCTTCTCTTCAGTGGTTTCAACCTAAACTAATAACACAGGCACACACAAAAAAAATTGGTGTGTGCTTTTAACCAGAGCCACCTACCGACATCTATTTCGACCCACCGAATCGGAATCTGAGGTCCGTTTGACACGTAAATTGCGAGAATTGTGAAAAAATTGCAAAAAAATCGCAATTTACTCGGAAATCAAACGGGCCTCAGATTCAGTTTCAACGGGCCGAAATACATGTCGGCAGGTGGGTCTGGTTAAATACGCAGGCTACTTTTTTTATCTGCCGGTGTAATTTTTACTTTACAAACTTTTTTGCTTTTCTCTTAAAAAATATATATTTTTTTATGAGAAAAGCATTGTTTCCCACATGTATGTTTTCTCTGCAATGCAATTCGATTTTCAAATTTATTATTTATATTTAAATTAAAATAATTATTTTCACTAACATTGATTTAACTTTAAAAATCTTAGTCACCTTAGGCCTCGAGACCGCGATCTTAGAACCAGAACCAATAATCTTCAGGTGACCCCCAGCCGACATTTGTAAGAAAAGCAATTAATTGCTTTTTTTTGGCTTTGGCAATTCAAAGGCAGATGTCGCTGAACGCAAAGGTTCCTCCAAATTGTCAAACTGGTACGCATATACTAGTTAATGTACTAGTATTTTTTCTAACTGGTTTGGCTTTTCACAGCAGGGTACTTGTGTGCATATATACATTAAGAAAACACTATGTAATTGATTCTCTAATATATAATGCTTACTTGCAGGTAGAAGAAAAACATACACATACATATCAGGATACCCTGCAAAAAGTGGGACTAGGTTAAACACTGGTACAGGACCACGAAACCTTGTAACCAACACTAGTAACCACAATGGTCCACTATATGGAGAAAACATGGTTACATTAACATTGCGGTGTCATTGGACCTGACCACCTCTGGTCCAACGCTACATAACATGGGACAATTATGGTCCTCCGCTGCATAACATGGGACCACCTAGACAACTACCCTTTTGGACCATGGCACATTCGGCAACCGATTCATATTGCCTGGTCCTTTTGCACATACATTAAAATCATGACCCAGTGGACCACCTGGTTCTCAAATTTTTGCAGGGTAGTGCGTTGGTACATAGTATTAACCAGAGGTGTAGGCACGAAGGAATTGTGCATTGATCTTAAGGCATGTTATTAACCTCGCACCCCCCTTAATTATAACCCGCCCGACTTCAAATATAATTTGATACTTATTGAGTTGATACTTAAGGGTTAAAAATTTGTCTTTTGCTTTTTGGTCTTTTGTGTTTATTTTAGTTAAGTTGGTTACTTTTTTATAAAAACCCTTTATTTATGAAAGCCAAGCTGGTTACTTTACAAACACCATATATGTAAATCCAAATTTCGGACTTTGTGAAAAGATTATGCAAAATTTCACCAAAATTTCGAACTGTTTAGTATGCAGTTTTGTAGGCCATTAAATTTTAGTATAAGAAAGTGCAAATATGAAGTAGTTTAGGCTTAGCGTTGGTTTTTGGCATTTTTTGTATATCTAATAATGAGGCGCCTAAAAGATGCAGCGATTTCCATCACGAGCTACGTAGCGAGTTTTTAGTTTCTTAAACTATAAGTTTTTATTTTCCATACAAAGTATGTATGGCAATTCTTTTATATGGAAAAAATGCAGAGCACCGTCAACAAAAAAAAATGCCAAAAATCAGCGGTAAGTTTTAGCTACTTCGTATTTGCACTTTATTATACTAGAATTCAATGGTCTACAAAACTACATACCAAAATTTTTTATAAAGACGCTGATTAAAAAGTTAGAAATTTTGGTGAAATTTTGCAGAATTTTAATATTATTAAGCAGAGTCTGAAATTTGGATTTAGGTATATGGTGTTTGATGAGTAATCACCTTACTTCCATAAAAAAATAATAAACATTAAATAAACTAAACAAAATTTGCTCAAAGTTCGCGTCCCAGTTTTTATTTGGGTCACTGAATACATATTTAGAACGTTAATCCCCGGATCCCGTGATTCTGGACACTTTTAGGCCCCGAAAATTCTAGGCTTATTTACCAAGAATACCGGGATTTTCGGGACTTGTAATTTGCACTGGTGGCAATAATAGAAACCCCTTATGTTGACCAGTTTTGCTTAATTTCTTTTGTTTATTTAATACTAGCAAATGCCCGCAGTGTTTCGACTATAAGGAGGCAAGTAGAAAAAAGTCTTGACAGTTGATAAAAAAAAACCTGTTGGGCTGAGAGAGGGAAAAGTAAAAGTCATAAATACCAAATTTCACATAATTTACTCACCTTCCTCTCCACGAACTGTACATTTCCCAAAAAAAAACTGGAATCGGCGCGGTTCCGACTAATCAGTTAGTTGCCTTTAGCGCTTACCCCATTAAAGCTAGGGATGAAACGATACGAGTAAATACAAGTAATTTTGGCATCGATACTTTTGAACCAAGTACTGAGTAGATATCAAAAAAAATACTCATATCGTATTCTTTCGGAACTTTTTCCTCCACTAATATGAATCCCCCAGTTTTGTATTGCCGTTTAAACGCCAGCGACCTCTTCAAAATCCATTTCCATGGTCGCGGAAACCAAAGAATCTATATAAAATATTTTTGTGTTCAAAAGAGTAAAAATCCAAAAATTTTTTTTTTAAGATCGGGCTTGAGGTCAAGGTAATTTTTCATTAAATCAGACCTTTAAAATTACTTTCCAAAAGAAAGTTGTTTATTTTTTTGCCTTTAGATATTTTAACCTAAAAATAGCTTGTAAATAACTTTTTAAAAACAATTTCAAATAAAATTCTTTTTCGATTCTTGCGACAAGTAAAATGGATTCCTTGATGTACGAACAGGAAAAATACGGATTTAAAGCTTGTTAAAAATTTCATTGCATACTGGTTTCAGGTCAAAAAAAGGAAGAAGGAAGGCGAATTTATATAAGGTGGCATTAGCGCACACAAGGGGTGGATTTTAGGGTTCAAACCCCCCCCCTAAAGCTAATAACCTCAAATACAAACTGTATCTTAAAGCTAAGAATCCAGCTCTCAAGGAAATCATAAGAAATATTTATTATAATTTCTGATGCTTGAAAAAAGCGCTTTGCTTTTGCTGTAAATTTTCATGAGAAAATAAATAGACGACCATTTTTTTCTTGAGAGCTGCAAACTGGTTTAAGAAATTTTGGTAGAAAAAAAATTCTTTTCCATTTCTTGTCCTTCGTTTTATATGAATTTTTCGTTTTTCTTGAGAGTTCAGTTAATTTTTTCGGTATTCGAAATATTAAAAAAATGTGGCAATCGTGAAAAATCATCATCTCTATCGAAAACCAGAAATCGAAAAAATGAACATAAAAATGTAAAAATTTCATGGAATCAATAAATTTATTTTTACTGACTCTTTTTTAAAATTTGTTATTAGGTACTTTTAAAAGTTGAGCTCATCTTGAGTTAATGGAACTTTTTATTAAACAAGTAGTTTTTAAGGAAAGGACACAACCGACTTCAATTCTTATATACAAATTTAGGAGTACCGTTAATTTCTTCATGATCCAATCATCGGATGTAAACCAAATTACGGGACGACCCTTGAGGTACCATCTTTCCAATAAAAAAAGAATTATTGAAATCGGTTCACGGGGTCCAAAGTTATGTATTCCGACGAATTGATAACCTCCCCTTTTTTTGAAGTCGGTTAAAAATGTTTGAGTTCTGTTAATCTTATGTAAATAAAGTGCAGTTTATAAATTTTAAAACGTTTATTTATTTATTACATACTGTACATAAAGCTTGCATAAATGTATTTTAAAAGGCGTAATATCTGAAGCGAATTTTCAGTATATTCCGGTGATATATCTTCAGAAATATAAACCCCCCCTAAAATATATTCCTGGGTGCGCCCCTGTAAGGTGGTATTGTTTAATCAGCTGTGTGTAGCGTTTGATTGTCAAAATTTTATATTTTGCTAGTGAGTGAGTGAAAACGTGAGAGTGTTTGCATTTTCTGTCGCCCTTTTTCATTCGGAGAAGAATAGCTGAAATTGGACAATCACCAGCTAAAAGCAAAAACAAAATACAAGTAATCGAATCGATACCACCTTATATGAATTCGCCTTGATTTAAATCATCTATTTTTGAAAGTAATTTTAAAGGTCAAAGTAATTGTTCTACCAAACTAGACTACTTTGCCTGCATTCACCATCTCAAAAGCTTTAAAACCCATTACATTTATTTCGCTAAAGCATTGGTCACTCAAAATCGGTACGCGTTCCAGCAATTACTGTACAGCAATTGTTGGAATGTATTAAAAAGTTGCAATGCAGATCGTTAGACAATAGATCTGACAGTTTATTCGCGTTGGAAGTTGCTGCTCAAAAAATAGTGTTGAACAAATTCGTTGAAAATCCGACATTTTCGAGATCAAAAATCAGATTAAAATTAAATATACAAAAGCTTATAATTATCCTCCAAAAATGAATGAATAGATTACTTCTGCTTAAACTAACGGGGTAAGCAAATCATTAAAAAACATCTTTTCGCACCAGCTTAAGGATAAGGCTCTTTACCTGAATTAGGAAAAAAGGGGCTTATCAGAAGAAGATCGCGCGAGAGAATTGGAAAACGAGTATCCACAGTTCAGCGAATGCAAGCTATGTCAAGATTTAAACCTTATCGAGTTATACAGTATATTTTGCTTTGCTGCCTTTATGCTTAAGTGCACATTTAAGATACCTATCCCAAAATGCGCATCAGAGCCATTATTTTTAACATTTATAAGAAAACTGCGCAGATAGACGCATTCAACATATCTGCACATTGGCGATACCTGCCTTAAAAATTGTGCAACTAGTATCAATTATCAAAGAAAGTATTACGTTTACCTGCACTGCCCCTACAATTACCTAATTTTACAAGCTTTTATTTATTTTGCTCATCTCGCAGAACAACGAAAATGGCTATCAATTTATGTAGTTATATAGATAATTAGATACCATTCGGTAAACATTTCGCTTGCAGTAAGTGCTCTCTCATTATTTGCTTTCATAGGGATTCGGATACCTTCCTCATTGAAGTAGTAAAGAAAATTCGCTTAAATGCCTTTTTTCGGTTAAGTTCACAAGATTTTCGTGCAAAGAAGGATGTGCAGCTATGCAAAATATACGGTGATATATAAAATTCTGTTAGATTAAATACATTTTATAACAAAAACCGCACCCGTTTACTTTACCCCAATGTTCATACCAAATGTGGTATTTTATAATAATGACTAATAAAACATGCTTAAAACTGGACCTCGGTCAACTCCCACGTTAAAAGTTTTAAGCTAAATAGAAACAGGGTGATATCCTCTTACAACTGAATCTATAAAAGTTGACACCAGAAATATGCTGGAAGGAGCGCTTGCACAAAGTGTGGATGACTTCCAAAACGTCAATTGCTTTGCATACGTACAAAGTATAAGGTTCCATAACGTCGAAATACAAAATATTGACAATGTGTACTGTTCCAAAACACCTACGAAAAGTTATCGAAACGCATCGCTCGAGCAATCAGCGCGTTTGTTATTGGTTAGCATTGGTGTTTTAGAAATGGAAAATTCAGAAAAATTGTTCATTGCTATATTGAATATTTAAAACATGCAATGTATATGGTTGCAATGTGTCGCAACTCTGCATATACAAACAGTTTGAAAGCCGCAGTATAACAGTTTCCAAACATTGTATTCATACGTTTTGGAAGTCAGCCTGTTATTTCATTGTATCATTTACTTTGTGCTTTTTATTATTAATTATTCACAGGTAACTTTAAATTGGTTTGAAGCCAATGATGTGAATAAAGTTCTGGAAGTCATCAATTTACGAATATGACCTACTTAAGTCAAATCGAAAAATACCTGGTATTTATTTAAAACAAAATTAGTACAGATGTGCGAGCTGTGGAAAAACATAAACTAAAGATAGTTTAGTAGAGCAAGTTGACTACACAAGTCTCTAGAACGGGTGTTCAGAAAAATTTTATCATTATCAAAGAGATTGTCTGTTATTTATTTATACAAGCAAAACATGAAACTTTCGCTAACATCTATCTATAGCGGAATACTTTCCTTTATTTTAATATATTAAATATTATTTTCTGAAAACCTGTCAACCTGTAAGCGTACCGATTTTGAGTGAAATATGCTTTATCTTTTCTCGTTTCATTTTGTCCCTTTTTTTTCAAAAATAGAACAGTGAGCGGCCCAGTCGCGCTGAAAAAAATATCGGATAATATTAAAGGAGACTAGCTCTGTTATTGAAAAAAGCAATTGATAAAAGAGTAGGGTGCAAAGCGTGGATGACAAAAAAAAAATATAGTTATCTTAGAAAAACCTAAAATGTTCAACGTTGCCCAGCCCAAGAATTTCGTATGGAAATTTAAACTTTCTAGGAACTCACCATAAAATCCGGTACTTTCTTATTATAAGTGTGACCGTTTTGGAGGGATACTTTTTAAATTTTGACGATTTTCCCATCACGTAAAAAAATTCGCGTAGAAGTCGAAAAACTTGCCAGAGATTTTTACAATTTCTTCGCACATAGTGCTAAAAAGGTGTATGAATTTGCCGAGTTTCAAAACTACATTGGTGTTAAAAATCATAAAATTGTTCCGAGTGTCAAACGTTCGCTGGTTATCGCTGAAGCAAGCTATTGATCGTTTACTGTCCCAGTGGAGCGCGTTGCAATTACTTTTCATATATTGTTTTGATGACGATGTGAACCAAAATGTATTCAACAAAGTGTGATTGAATTTGACATTGCTCTCAGAAGAACCATCCTATAAAGTTAAATTGAAAAGATTTTTAATGAATTTTTAATCGCTTGTTTATATGTTTTGAGCATAATTGTACCTTAAAAGAGAGCCTCCCTGAGTTGTCAATCACACCTTGTTTAATACATCTTGGTGTGAACCAAGCGCGAGCTATTGCCGAAAAAAATTAATTCCGCACCAATAAAAATTTATAATTTAATTTTGTCAAATATTTTGGATATTGTCAATCGAATGAACATAGAATTTCAAAGTGAATCAAACAGATTGCATAAGTCACAGTATACAGTAATCCAGATAGGCAAAACAAAAAATGTAAATATGCTTATTTGACAATTTTTTGATTGTATTGGTTAATATTTGTTCACAAAGTGTCATTTGCGTTAACCCACAAAAAAACCAAATAAAATTCACTTTTCTTGTGAAAAATATTTTCAATTTTCATAAAATAAAATCAATTGAAAACCCAAATGCCACGCAATTTGTGTTTTTTGTGCAAAAGTGCTAGATGCGGTGACTCGGTTTTTAGTGTCCCGCGGGATGAATTTTCAAAAAAACAGTGGGAAATCGCTTGTGGAACACAATTGCCACCCACAGCACATATCTGTGAAAAACATTTTAAATCGGCTGATTTTTCTACTTCAGGCGTGAAACGTAAACGTCTATGTCCTGATGCAGTTCCAACACAAGCCAAACGGGATGCTGAGCAAAGCTTTGAGAATCAGTAAGTGGAATAATGGGAGTTTACTTTTGGAAAAGACCTTACCAATCAAAATTGTCTAACCAAATCTAGGTTTTTTCACTTGTTTTGTTTAGACACATTTCAAAATGGGACCCCTAATGGGAACACAAGTTGTTATTTAAACCTGTACAATTTTAGAGCCTATATGCAACTCTTAGCAAAATTTAATGTTATATTTACTTACATATATGTTTACATACTTAGGGCTCAAGATATAAGCTGCGGATATGTTCAAGTTTCAAGCGACAGGAAAATATTTTCGTTGCGGTGTGGATTCTGTGGAGAAACGTTTTTGCTTTGGTCGTGGGCCAAATTTATTTCCCACATTCAAAATATGCATTCAGGCCAAGAACTAAAAACCCAAGCTCAAACTCAAACAGAGTAAGATAGGTTTATATGAACATGTACTACTATTTTAGTAATATGCTTTTATTCCGAATGAAAACTCAGAACTACTTGAGAAACATAAAGTCCTATTGCGGGAAATTGAAGATTTTAAAAAACTCGAAAGGAGCATTAATCTTATATTTACTCATGGCCAAGTAAGAAAATTAAAGACCAGAAAAAATATCCATTGGGATAGTGAGGATATAAGCTCAGCACTAACAATAAACGCTGCACTCTCAACAACTGGGTACGAACAGTACCACTGCAAGAAGGTTGTCTTCAAAACATCATTCTATTGATGAAAAATTCTGGACTTGACTTTGAAGACAAAATATGTGTTTTATCCTTCGATGAAATGAAAGTCTCGAGCTGTTTCGAACTCGATCCTTTTAGTCAGGCCGTCAAGGAGCCGTGTAATTACGTTCAAGTAATTATGGCTCGTGCATTGAATGGGCGATGGGAGCAACCAATATTTTATGCCTTCGACACGAAAGTAACTGAAAAAATTCTTAGTGAAATAATTTTGAAACTGCACGACATAAATTTCACCGTTGTTGCAATCGTTTCGGATATGGGTCCCTCAAATCAGGGTCTTTGGCGAGAATTGAGGATTTCAATTAGTGGGTGTTTATTTTTATTTATATGTGTACTTGCATATTTGTAAATATAATTATCTATATTTAGCCAATACTTGGTTCCACAATCCAGCCAACGATGGAGGAAGGATATACGTGTTCGCAGATGTTCCTCATCTACTGAAGCTGATCAGAAATCACTTCATTGACAGTGGACTTGTGTACAACAACAAAATTATTAGTGTACAAACACTTAAACAACTTTTGAACCACACATCGAAATCCGATCTTTCAATTGTGCACAAGTTATCCGAAGAGCATTTGACGGTAGCCAACGTTAACCGACAAAAGGTCAAATTAGCTGCTCAAATTTTTTCAAATACGACTGCAAAAGCCATAAGGTACTGTTATTCAAATGGATACACTTTAAATAGCGCGTGCGATTGTGCTGATTTCATACAACTTGTAAACAATTGGTTCGATACCCTAAACTCTAAGTTTTACAATAATGCATTCAAGAAACCTTTTGGCTCAGAAATCGAAAAACAAGTTAATATTTTAAACGAAATGTCCACGGTTATGTCAACCCCAGTAATTCCAATGAAGTCCACTTTGGCACCATTTCAAAAGGGAATTATTAATACGAACACGTCACTTATAGGCTTACATAATTATATTAAGGAAAAATATAGTATTGGAGAAATATTTACCGATAATTTGAACCAAGACAGTTTAGAGCATTTCTTTGGCGCCATGAGGTACGCTGGTGGCCTCAATGATCACCCCAGCCCTCTTCAGTTCAAATACCGATTGCGAAAATATCTTTTTGGTAATTTAATGTATTAAGGATATACTTACATACATATGTATCATTTCCCTTAATTGCTTTTATTTGTAGCAAAAAACACAGAAATACTCAGCACAACACTCAATGTTGAAGTGGATCAAACACAGTGGCTTGATATTGATTTTGACGAACAGTATGAAAATGCAGATCCTTTAGTTCAATTAAATGATTTTAGTGAAGTAACTACTAATTTATGCAATCCGAGTGATGAAAATGACAACCAAATTGACGAACTATATGAAGACGCGTTGGAATATATCGCGGGATATATAATTAAAAAACTAAATTTAATTAACGAAATTTCGGATGATCATGGATGGGCATGGGTAAATCAAAAGGGGGGAAATTTGGTAAGGCCAAGAGAATCATTTTTAAGTAATATTAAACTTTTAGACAACATATTTTCGGAAATCAATGGAAACCAAATTTGCAATGTACAAAATTTATGTGATATTTTAATAGAAAAAAGTAAGGATATTTCCATTAGTATGGAAATAAAAAGAATGTTTTTCAAATGCCGCATTCATTTCCGCATAAAATATTTAAACAAAATTTTAAAACAAAAGCAATACAAGAAAAAACTTGCTATCAATAAAAAACTGTATAAAATGGCAACGTAAATTAGAGAGTTTTATTAAAAAAGTTAAATTACTACTTAAACCTATCTCCAAAATCATTAAATAAATAGGTCTAAGAAGCTTTCTTAATAGAAAATATCTAAGGATATGCTACTTAATTAACCATGTTATTGTCAATGAATTTGGCTGTTAAATTAAAATTTCAAATGTATGTAATGGTACTTTAGCACCAGTCGTTGCCTATGGGTTAATGACAGCAAACTCCTATACATACACATTTCTTCATGTATTAATTTTCAAATAAGCATATTGTCAATAGCTGGTTTACTGTATACTGTGGCATAAGTTATATAACAATTTTGACAGTATCTATAAACTTATATTGTCTCTTTTTTTGTCAAACTAAACTGAATGTCAAGTAAGCCAGCTGATATAGACGTTTGTAGCCCAGATAATCATTTACCTATTAAGGAAGTATATATTACTTGTGCCGCAGAGACGTATATATCAACAGCACATTTAAGTTAAGTCCAAATTTTAAAAATAAAAAATATTCAGCAATGTTATATTAAACTTTGTTTGCAAATAAAAAATATATTTGATTTTAACAGTGAAATTTTGAAAAGCCTTGCATCTATTTATCCATTGTCATTTATGAAAGCGCTAAAAGACAATTTTTAACAGTTCAAAAAAATACTTCTACTTGATGGTAAAATATGTTGGCTGCATGTTAAAGTGGCAAATTTCGTAAATTTTAATACTCATCTTTCTAAATACTGATCGTTTATGGATTAGCATAAGAACATTTTCTTTTCAGAACGTAAATTTGCTAGTTGTTTGTATACAGAATCCACTTTGATAAAGTTTATACTACAATTGTATACAAAAATTATGATGGTTAATGGATTGTGGTTCTTTTTAGAAACAGATATATCGGCTAGAGAGATATATTTATGCACATACATATATATTTAATCATAAGAGGACGATGTCACGCCCATTTTCAAAAAAAAGGTATACGAGTTTTAATTATTGCTTAGAGATTATTATAAATATTCACTCTGCCGTAGTTATTAAAAACTAATTTATTTTTTGTACTTCTGAAAATTACCGTCACATCGGGAGTGGGCGTAATCCTTTCCGATTCCGAAAAATTTCAACCTGTGCGTAATTCTTTCTCGATTCCAGACCCATGGAAATATTTGCACCGAGATTGGGAGAAATTGATAAATTGGTTATCTGTATATGTTATAAGTGGGCGGTGCCACGCCTATTTTCATAAAAAGTTAATAAGAATCTTATTTCTTGCTTTACGGTTATTGTAAATATAAAATTTATACAAGATGGCTTCAGAAGTTATCAAAATATCTTAGATGTCGTACTTCTGAAAATTACCGTTATATGGGGAGTGGGCGTAATTCTTCTCCGGTTTCAAACATTTTCACGCGTAGCTTCGCTAGACCCAGGGAAATACTTTCACCGAGTTTAGGGGAAATTGATAAATCGGTTACCAAGATATACCTAGTTATTCATAAGTGGGCGGCGCGACGCCCATTTTTTGGGCCACTTTGAGGCTGTCCTTAACCCAAGGCCAAAGCATCATTCAAATCAGTTCACAAACAAAGAAGTTATGCGCGAATAAACCCAAAAGTAACAAATATATCGTTACCTTAATTCACAAAGGCCCTAGCCAACAATTTTTTAATTTTACAGGAGAAGCAAAAAACATTATACAAAATATAACAATACCAGGTACGGCTGTTAAAAAGTGGTATGTAACTCCGTTGTTTTTGGTACTAAGCCAGTACAACTAACCCTTGAACATTTTTTTTGAAAATGTATTTTAATATATCCTACCAAAATCTGTGAAAAACGCAGTTTCAAAAAAAGTACTTGTTAGGGCCTTTGTGAATAAAGGTACGATGTGTTGTGCATGTCGAACAGAGAACCTCCTCCCTTTTTTGAAGTCGGTTAAAAATGATGAACATTAGCAGTTTCTCGTGCGTAAGGGTAAGATTGCAAGCGAAAACTTGCTCTGGCCTAAAATTCTTTACTTTCTATCACTAAAAAGGTATGATATAGAATTTAATTATATACATATACCAGTTAATAATGCGAAATTTTTAATGGTGTTTATTACTTTATTCAAAAGAAACATATTAAATACAAACACAATTTTATAACAATGCCGACCATAGTTTTAATAACTTATACAATTTTGCTTAGAAAATTTAAGAATTTAATCTTTTTTATATATTTTTGTTTGTGTATAAATTGAAAGTTTTTACTGCGATAAAATCGCACAGATTATACGTACTTGCGTTTTCGAAGCAGTAACGTCTATAGAATCAAAAACGGTGCGGATTCGTTGCGACAGAATCGCATAGGTGTGGTGATGCCTTAACTTGGAAATTTTGAATTCGCCACAAATAATTTTATTTCGTATAGCAGCATTACTTAAGTTGTTGTTTTGGGTTAATGACTGCAAATAGTTTTATACCAAATTAGAAACTAGAAATAATAAATTAACGGCCTTATTCATAAAAATTAAAGTACATACATAGATTTAAAAGCTGTATAAATACAAAAATTATATTAAACTGTTACTTTACGCAACTGTTAAAACCTATGTATGTTATTAGGAGTGCACTCGTACCCAAAACTATCAAAAGTTTTAGAAAACTTTTACTGGTTTTGCCTTCTCGTACCCAAAAAACTTGCAAAGTAGGGGAAATTGAGAGAGCAAAAAGAGAGAGCTCTCTATCACAGCTGCAAATTTTTGCTGGAAAAATTTTTACCAGCGAAAACTTGCGAGTAAGAAAATCAGCTGACCACAAACACATGTTTGTAAATAAACAAAAGAAAATATGGCATATTTGAATTATTTATTGCAAATTTTATTATTAATGCTAGTATACAACGAAAAAGTGAGTAAATCCAGTTTGTTTACTTTAGTGTGTGCTGACTATGGTTACCGTATGACATTTTTCGTTTGTGCCATAATTTTCCTTTAAATAACCATAATAGATTAAAATGCAGCATGCTGAAATGTTTTTTGCTGAAGCTGTCGGTTTTGGTAGGTTGATTGTTGAAAAGAAAATTTTATAATTTTAAAGCTACATTTGTAGCTATATCTATTCAATTTTTTTTGATAAACGATGGGTGTTTGTTGGAGATTCTCTTACTTTTGAATGCGTCACCATGTGATTTCACAAATAATTGTGAGAAAAATAACTTATTCATTCCGATATAATCAATTTGTATTTTAAAAAGGTTTTTCTTATCCAAAACTATTAAATTGTATAAAATGCCAAATCGGGGGAAAATGTACCAAGCAGAAAATGAAGTGCCAAATGAACCACTAGTGGTAACTGTGGAAGTGATCAGATGTTTCGAAGCTTGCAAGTTTTTGCAAATTTTGCAAATTTTGCTTTTTCGTACTTCTATGGATATTTTGTCTCTTTGAGAGCGAATGCTGCTAAATTCTCAGAATTTTTGCTGCTGTATAATTTTGTCCGCTCAATACGAGTACACACCTATTTTTTTATAAACAACCCCGCAAATATTTCCTCACATCGTCAATTTCCGTATTGTAACTTAATTCTTTCAATTTCGGTGACAAGAGCCCCTAACGATATCAACTAGTAGGCTAACAGCTAGTGTTGTTCCGATACGAGTAACTACGAGTAAATACTCGATACTATCTTCTAGTACTGAGTAGTTTTTGTACTCGAACCCTTCCAGAAAGTAATTAGGTGGATATCGAGTACGTGGTTAAAGTATTACTTGCTTTTCCATAATTTCCGAATTTTGTTTCTGACAATATATGAATCATTGCCGTTGTGGTTTTGGCAACACCCCGTGCACGGACTTTACCGGATGTACCAACTTTTTAGTTATATTTTATTTTCTACCATCTTTACCAACAAAGTTAAAAATCTAGCTATATTTTCCGGAAAGAAAGCAAAGAGATTTAAATGAAGGGCCTGTTCGAGGCACGTAATAAAAGCGGCATTACTTCCGCACTGATGAAAATTTGCAACACTGTTGCAACTGCCCAACTGATAATACGTTGCTAGAAGTTTACAGCGAACGTGATACTTTAATAACTCGCGCAACACTGTGGTTGTGTTTGCAACTCGAACAAGCCCGAATATACATATTTTATCATCGAACACACCTTAAATAAAAATGAAAAGTTAACTCTGGCGGAAAATAATTGTTTGAGCTTCCCACCTATTGAATTAATACAGGGCAGTAACAGGGCATCCGTAATAGAACCAAATTTAATACGAAATTTGTTTTTGAGCATTCCGTAGTGAGTTCGCTTTTTCAATTCAAATTGTATTGTAGAAAGAACAGTTTTTTTTTGTGTGTTTTTTTTTTATATAAAAATAAAATGTATCCCATGGCGAATTCATATAAGTTAATAGCCGGAGTACAAAACAATAATAACACTAAAAAATTTTACGCACAATGCCAGCAAGAATTACAACGAACACATCATTTTGTCATTAAGAACCACCGAGTGCAAAATCCAGCCACTATTGTAGCACCATCTTTTCTGAAATCGCTTTGTATTATCCTATATGAGTAAAAACTATTTATTTATTTTTTATTTATTTTTTATTTATTTATTTTTTTATTATTTATTTATTTATTGAATTAAGTCTACAGTACAAAGTACCTTACAGACTAGCAAAATATACTTATGTATATAAAATGATAAACTTATAAAGTAATTGAGTTTAAAGTTTTTATAATGCACATCTGGATAAAGAAAAATCAAGCAACTGTGTAGTTTTGTAGTAAAAAGGGTAGACATTTCGGAGACTTATTTGTGGAACGTCAAAAGTTATCCGCTAAAGTAAAATTGAACAATCAGTAATACCATTAATTATGTTGTAGATATATGACAAGGAAAGGACAGTTCTTTTAAAAAATCTACCAACTTTTACCATTTTTTTTTTATGTTACCACATTTTTTCAAGGTCCCTGCACTGGCAACACGTTCTTATCAGAGCTTGGCACCACTGACAGTGAAGATGAACACCATTCTACATCCAACCCTTAACTTGTATGAAGTAAATGAAGTAATATGGCGGTAACACTGATCAGTTGGAGGATCGGATTTCAATTGCTCTTTTCCTGTACAAGCAGTTTAAAAAACCAGGGACATAACAGTTATAAGTTTTATCGCAAAAACGTTGAGCTATAACAGTTATTAGATGAGAAATATTTTTTCCGTTGCCGATAAGAGTTATTTCCCAACGTTTATTTTTTATGTTGTCTCATAACAGTTACTGCCCAACGTTTATTTTTTACGTTGCCCATAAGAGTTATTTCCCAACATTTATTTTTTACGTTGCCAATAAAAGTTATTTCCCAACGCTTATTTTTTACGTTGCCTGATAGCACTTATTGCACAACGTTTTTTTACGTTACTGATAACTATTATGCAATAGAAATATTTTTTCCGTTACCAGTCTATATAAGTATATAATTTGAATGCCATCAGATCTGCACCGTTCGTTCGATTTTCAAATGTGAGGTGTCAAATTACAGGGGTTGCCACCTGTTAAAAATCTAGCTTAAAATTAATTTATAAGTTAAATGAATTACTTCAACATGGGTATAAACCGAAATAGTTTTGACAGGGGTTTTCGAAACTGCATGCAGGAGGGTTGCCGCCTGTTTGAAAAGTTATATTGAAATTTACACGTACCGAAGATGTATATATCGTAATTCACAAAGGCCCTAACCAATAGATCGGTCCCTGGTCCACTTCCCGGAAAAAAAAGGATTCTATATGGTAATCTAGGCAAAAAACTACCTAAGTTACAAAATTTTAAGCAAATCGGACCGTAAATACGATTTTTTCATATAATATATCATTCCCTGGTCCACTTCTCGGAAAAAATCATCCTATATGCTAATCCAGGCAAAAAGCTACCTACAAATCAAATTTTAAGCGAATCGGGCCATAAATACGATTTTTTCGAATAGATCGGTCCCTGACCACTTCCCGGTAAAAAAGGATTCTGTATGGTAATCTAGGCAAACAGCTACCTATGTACCAAATTTTAAGCAAATCGGGCCATAAATACCATTTTTTTCGAATAGATCGGTCCCTGGTCCACTTCCCGGAAAAAAGGGATTCTGTATGGTAATCTAGGCAAACAGCTACCTGTGTACCAAATTTTAAGCAAATCGGGCCATAAATACCATTTTTTTCGAATAGATCGGTCCCTGGTCCACTTCCCGGAAAAAAGGATTCTGTATGGTAATCTAGGCAAAAAGCTACCTATGTACCAAATTTTAAGCAAATCGGGCCATAAATACGATTTTTTCCAATAGATCCTGTATGCTAATCTAGGCAAAAAGATACCTTCATACCAAATTTTAAGCAAGTCGGACAATAATAAGATTTTTTCGAATAGATCGGTCCCTGGTCCACCTACCGGAAAAAAAATTTGTTTTGCCTAAAACATGATGGTTGCTGAAAGCTATTTACACAAAATTTTATCAAAATCGTATCAGCCGTTGGCGAGATTACCTGTTACAAAAAAATTGACTTCTCTTTATATAATTAGTATAGAAGATAGTATAGACTGGCAACGGAAAAAATATTTCTATTGCATAATAGTTATCAGGCAACGTAAAAAATAAGAGTTGGGAAATAACTCTAATCGGCAACGTAAAAAATAAACGTTGGGAAATAACTCTTATGGGCAACGTAAATAATAAACGTTGTGCAATAACAGTTATTGGCAACGTAAAAAATAAACGTTGGGAAATAACTATTATCGGCAACGGAAAACATATTTCTCATCTAATAACTGTTATGAAACAACGTTTTCGTTAAATGTCAGAATTCGGGCAACGTTTTCAATTTGTAAATTCGAGATAATAGTTATTTTTGGTCCCTGTAAAAAACCCCTTTTTATTTTGTTGTGGTAGAATCGGCAAAAAATGTGATAGATTTGAACAAGATGTGGTAGATTTTCCAATTCATATTTTTAATGAAATGTACATCGATATTTTTCGATGCATCGAAGGGCATCGATTTACATAGGATTTTTTAGATGATGTTTCACAACAAAATATGTTATTAGCAAAATTTTACAAAATTGTAAATAAATTACTGTAACTGGGCGAATTATATTTCAACGGAACTTTTTGGAGCCATTTAAATTTTTTGGTCAAAGTCACTCCTCTTTTTGTACAATTGAAAAACTGGAATGACGGTTCAATGTACTAGAGATGTCAGTTTTCAAAAAATATCGATGCATCGATGTATCGATACATAAACTATTTATACATCGAGTGGAAAATTTTCGATGCATCGAAGCAAAACCTCGATATTTTCGATGCATCGATGTTTTTCCGACATCCCTAAAAGAGGCGCAACTCAAAAATTAGATCGGGAAATATAAGTGTTAGTGGATTGTACAGATTCAACGCAATTGATGCAAAAACAAGTATAACATTAGTTTTCTAGTTAGAGAATATATTCATGAAGAAAAAAATATTTTCATTAATTTGAGAAAAATCCTACAGACTTATTTATGCAAAAAAATCTACCAAATTATTTTTCCATTGCATAATACTTTAGCAAATATAAATATGCGGATTTTTGAAATATTATAAAGTTAAATCACAGATATATTTAAAGCAAAATTTATGATGTACCTTTTTAAAACTTTATTGATTAGTTTTTATATTTCGTATAAGAATTGAGTTGAAATTTTAGAATTATGTGAAAATTTTAAACAAATGTTCTGCCTAAAAATGTGGTAGATTTTAAGCCGTGTGTGGTAGATGTGGTAGACATCCAAATTTTAAAAAATATGTGGTAGATCTACCACGTAAGTGGTAGAGGTTTGTACACCGTGTACAAGTCAAACTTTCAAATTTTGCAAGATTTACGGCTTCTCTTTCGGTAGGTTTTGGCGGAAAGTACTCGAACAAGCTTGCTATTACTTTTTTGATAAGTTTCGGTCGGAAAGTACTCGAGAAAATTTTGGTCGGAGAGTTCTGAACTGATTCTTTTTTACCTTCCTTTTATTAGCTCGGGATTTAACTATGTAATATTGATGCGCCTAAAAGATGCAGCGATATTAATTCTCACGTTACATACCTGATGACAGTACGAATGGCAATTATAATAGCGAGGTTTTAGTTTTTTAAACTATAATTTTAATTCTTCACATGACATAAGTAGCATCGCCGTGGCGGCAGAAAACATAAAGATCTTATTAAATTTATCAAACTAATAAATTTATAAATACATACGTATTTACCAATACACCTTATATTATTTTTACGATGTGAGTAAATATCGAATTGCGAAGCGATAAAAATAACACTTTTACGCCGCACGATAACGCAGACCGGGAATTGACCCTCAGGAATCGAGTACATAGCGGTATCGGAACACCACTACTAACAACCAGAAATCCGCAAGTACTCATAGTACTACAAGTATACAGAGAGTAGTACTCCTTTTTGGCAGCAGCAATTATCTATTGTTAGCGATGAGAGCAAGTAGTGTACATATTTACATACTTTGATGGAGTAATAGCAAGTAGGTAAAGTATTTGCCCTCTCAACGTCTAGTAGTGTACTTATGCGGAAAAATAATAGCAACGTGTTGTGAGTAGAGTACAATGCAAAGAGTACTTATTGAACGTCATGACAGCGTTGCCAGGTTGGAGTTTTTAACGTCATTTGGAGGTTTTTTTATCCTGTTGACGTTTGGACGTTATTTGTGTAAAAAATTACGTTTTTTACCTTCCCAGTAACACTTTCGGCAGTTTGTTACTAAATCTTGTAGGTAGAACTGATTTTGAATTATTTTCTTAATAAATCCTTACAAGTTTTGTTTTTTGCAGCAGCTGGTTCGCAATACATTTTTTCTTGTGTAATCAGCAGCCTTTGAACACGAGATCCTTAGTCCAAGAATCAATGAAAAAAATGTGCGCACGCTTGGTTCGCGTCATATTTAAGTCATCTGTGTCCAAAGAATAAATGTCTTTCGAACCAGCTGCTGCAAAAAACAAAACTTGTAAGGATTTATTAAGAAAATAATTTAAACTCATTTCTACTTACAAGATTTAGTAACGAATTACCGAAAGTGTTACTGGGAAGGAAAAAACGACATTTTTTACACAAATAACGTCCAAACATCAACAGGATAAAAAACTTAAGGTTACGAGGCTTATTGCAATGTTTGCAATTTCAGATCAAAAGCCAAATCAAGAAGGGCTGATCTATTGCAACACGCACGCACGCAAAACTACCAAAAAATCTGTACCAGCATAAAAAGTCAGAAAAAGTAGGCGACTTTTTTCAAGACTTCATTGAAAGTATAATGAATGCAAAAATTGCTGAAATATTGCTACGTTCCTTCTTAGCAGAGCTTAGATTAGCATTTTTGACAACCGACTACTTAACCAAATGTCGTGAGTATTTTAAGGATTCAAAAACTACAGTTGGAATGAGTTCTTGCAGAACAAAAGCCACAGCGGTGGTAAAAAACGTACTTGGACGTCATCAGTTTAAGCAGGTATGCAAGTTATTGCAGGAAACAAATTTCCCCACTTCATAGACGAATCCGCCGACTTAACCAATAAAAAACAAGTCAGTTTAGTTGTAAGAGTTTGTATAAACAACGAAGTGTTCGATAAATTTTTCAGGCCTTATATCAGTACCCATGGGCGTAGCCAGGTAGGGGCAGGGGAGTGTTCGAGCCCGTCCCCTAATTTTCAAATTTTCCATATATATATATATAAAATAGTACCCTGAAATGCCAGCTAAATAGGGTCAAGCCCCCCCTAAATCTCATTCTGGCTACGCGGATGTCAGTACCACCAACCATAGAAAACTTTTGGAAAATAATTTTAAATATAGAGCGAGCCGAACAGAGTTTGGCGTTTCAGCTTCTTTCAAGATTTGTACCACAAATAATGTGTTTACCAGATAGTTTCAAATCAAAGAAATCGTTTGATAATGCAATGCTAGAAGACATTTTAATTACACGGGATCCCATGAAATTAAATAAATGTTCGTGCTTTAACTTTAAGCCTAATAAGCGTTTGCTTGAGTTTTTTGAAATGTATTCATAAAATTATTTCTAAGCTGTATATCTGAATTTATGTACATATGTACATTTGCATATGGGGCATTTCACCTCAAGTGACCCAACTTTTGATATCGATGTCTTCCGATCGGGATGAAATTTGCACCAAGGTTAGTCCTGTAAAATAGTAGTTATGACACAAAATTTCAACGGGATCGGTCAAACACACTCCGAGTTTTCGGATCAATATAACTAATTACCTATTGTATTTAGAAAATTTTTTCAGGAATGTTTTCGATAGATTTCTCTTCAGTCTTTACAAATGTTATTTTTTTAATTAAAATGAATTTTTTTTGAATAAAAACTACTTTTGTTTTTTTTCAAAAAAGGGGTATTTTTTAAAGTTTTTTTTTGCTCAAAAGAAAGCTTAGGTATTTTTCTTTAAGAGCTTTGTGGTCGCTTAGTGGGATGCGACTTGTTTATCAATCAAAATTAGCGTTTAGTAACTCGAAACAGCGGTTTTTTTAATTTTTAATATATGACCTCTTGTCTTCTTTTTTTCGTATTATTGTGTAAGTGTCTCTGAAACCTGAAAATAAAACTTATATGAGAAAGTATATACGATAACCTTTCCAACGGTATTTACCATGCCTAACCAAAGTTTCATACCCTTGATACTGCAATTCCCGTAGTTAAGGATGATTAAGATTTTTCGTAGTCTAACACAGCAGGTATTCGATTTTGTGCATCCAAACACTTTATTAATAGCTTTGCAGAATTTTGAGTATTAGATTTGCATACCTACTAGCACAATATTTGAAAAGTATGAAGAATATGGGATTTCCCGGTAGTTAAGGATGATTAAGATTTTTCTTTGTACCTAACCACAGCAAACCTTTTCTCAATAGATATGCATACCTACTCGCGCAACCTATAAGTAGCTATAATAAATCAGCTATAGTTTATGAAGGCAGTGTATGGTCATTCTGAAGACCACTTTTTTAGAAACAGCGTTAAAATAAAGACTGTGTTATTTACATAATTAATATTTTCAATAGCTAGTCTCAGAAAAAGGCTAAGCTTGATAAAGAAATGTTTGCTTCTTTTTGCTTTAATCCCTTCAACAAAAAAAACCACGTATCTTCAGATACACGACGGCTTTCTGACGGCTTAATATCAAAACTCCCTACGCTATCAAAACGGATGCGAATTTGTGGATCGTGCAGGAAAGAGCTCAGCAAATTGAAGGAATTACCGACTTCGAAAAGTAATGAGCCTTGTGAAGACGTTATTCTAGATAGAGACCATATTGAATCTGAGAATGATGAAAATATGACTTCAAGGGATGAGTGCCAAAACCAATACCAGAAGGATGCAGTAAAAGTACTTGAGAAAATAAAAGAAAAGTACAAAAATTCAACTAATAGAGCAGAAAAAATTCAACTTCTCACGCTTGCTCCACCGACATGGAGTCGCGCAAAAACAATGGCTGAGTTTGGAACATCAGAAAGAAAAGCCATGATTGCTAAAAAATTAATTTCAGAGCATGGCATACTCACACTCCCAAACACAAAGAAAGGAAAACCTTTAGAGTGCAAAACTGAAGCTCTAGTGACTCGGTTTTATCAGCGCGATGATATGAGTCGCCTGATGCCAGGGATGAAAGACTGGGTGTCTGTACGAATTGACGGTAAGAAAGTTCAAATGCAGAAGAGGATAATTCTCTGCAACCTGAATGAGCTATTCGCGAGCTTTCAATCTGAACACGAGGATATTAAAATTGGATTCACAAAATTTACCCAGCTCAGGCCAAAACATTGCGTCTTGGCAGGAAGCAGCGGAACTCATACAGTATGCGTATTGCATTTATCATGAAAATGTGAAGCTGATGTTGAAGGAAATCAACTTGAATTATTTAACATATGATTCGCCGGAATATTTAAACAGTTACCGTGATAGCCTTAAATTGACAATGTGTCCTATTGTATCAACTTCTTGCCACTTGGGTGAATGCTCAAATTGCCCGGGAACTACGTTCATCAAAGAGAATTTGATCAAGTCTTTTGACCGAGAATTTGTGGAGGAGGTTAAATTTGAATCTTGGCTGCAGTCTGAAAGGTGCACATTGAAAACAGTTATCTTAAGTGTGGACGATGTTGTGGAAGAAATTTGTACCGGATTGGTAAACTTGAGAACCCATGACTTTCTAGTCAAGGAGCAGCGGTCATTCTTCGAAAATTTGAGGATACATTTGCAGGCAGGTGAATTCGTTATTTTATACGATTTCGCAGAAAACTATAAATATGTTATCCAGGATGCCATACAAGCATTCCATTTCAATAACGACCAAGCAACTATATTTACAATAGTTATTTACTACATGAAAGATGGAAAACTGGAACATAAAAGTATGGCAATCATATCCGACGATTTGAAGCATGACGCCGTTGCTGCTTATGAGTACCAGAAGATAATACTAAATTATCTAAAATCCAAATTCACAGTAGCGAAGGTATTCTACGTTTCGGATGGAGCTCGTCAGCATTTTAAAAACAAAAGTAGCTTCGCAAATCTTATGGCTCATGAAACAGATTTCGATACACCAGCTGAGTGGCATTTTCATCCTACTGCTCATCGTAAAGGAACAGGTGATGGTATAGGAGCAAATATTAAAAGAAATGCAGCGAAGTATAGCCTCCAATGCTCTAATCAAGCTCGTATCATAGATGCGATAGCTTTATTCCGGTGGACAAAGAATTATTGTAAAGAAACTGAAATAATGTTTAGTAGCAAAGATGATCATGCGGAAACTGCGATATCACTGAAGAGAAGATTCGATGTTGCAGTAACAATCGATGGTACCGCTCAATATCAGAGCGTATGAAACTTTAGTTGCTTGTTATATAGCATTGGAAATTTTTTATGTCTTATTTTCAGGTTTCAGAAACACTTAGGTCATATATTAAAAATTAAAAAAAAAAACGCTGTTTCGAGTTACTAAATGCTCATTTTAATAGATAAACAAGTCGCATCCCACTAAGCGACCTCAAAAAAGCAAAGCAAAAAAGCAAACAATCTTAATCATCCTTAACTACCGGAAAATCCCATATTCTTCATACCTCTTAAATATTGTGCTAGTAGGTATGCAAATCTAATACTCAAAATTCTGCAAAGCTATTAATAAAGAGTTTGGATGCACAAAATCGAGTACCTGGTGTGTTAGACTACGAAAAATCTTAATCATCCTTAACTACAAGAATTGCAGTATCGAGGGTATGAAACTTTGGTTAGGCGTGTTATATACCGTTGGAAAGGTAATTGTATATACCTTCTCATATAAGTTTTATTTTCAGGTTTCAGAGACACTTATACAATAATACGAAAAAAAAGAAGACAATAGGTCATATTAAAAATTAAAAAAACCGCTGTTTCGAGTTACTAAACGCTAATTTTGATTGATAAACAAGTCGCATCCCACTAAGGGACCACAAAGCTCTTAAAGAAAAATACCTAAGCTTTCTTTTGAGCAAAAAAAAAATTAAAAAAATACCCCTTTTTGAAAAAAACATAAAAATTATTTTTTATTTAAAAAAAAAAATTCAAAAAAATTCATTTTAATTAAAAAAAAATTTAATTTGTATATTTAACGTTTTTATTGAGCTTTAAACCACGATTGTTTATTAGGAAAATTTGAAAAAGCAACCAAGTCTAAGCGGTAGAAGTTATAGCACTATTTCGGAGATCACCACAT
>NW_023458610.1:19813-26833 GCF_013731165.1 Rhagoletis pomonella | reverse complement strand
CCATTTGCTTATTTGCTTTTTTGTATAGTTTCAGGCAGGCTCTTCCTTAACTATGTATTTGTCAATGTTAAATTTGTATAGACTGAAGAGAAATCTATCGAAAATATTCCTGAAAAAATTTTCTAAATACAATAGGTAATTAGTTATATGGATCCGAAAAAATGGCCGTTTGACCAAAATGTCAAAATTCTAGACCCTCCAACTCGGAGTGTGTTTGACCGATCCCATTGAAATTTTGTGTCAACAACTATTTTTTAGGACTAACCTTGGTGCAAATTTCATCCCGATCGGAAGACATCGATTTCAAAAGTTGGGTCACTTGAGGTGAAATGCACCATATATATTTTACATATGTATGTATGTACTTAAATTTAAAAATTATCTTAAAAATGTTTAAATAAAATTTATTTACCTATGTATAAAATGGTTTTTATATTAACGATCTCAACCACTTTACATTGAATTTTTACATGTGCTCTGTCGAAACAACATTTTAATATACCTTACGTACATATCGTCGTTTAAAGTACAAAACCGCGTATCAACAAAATGCAAAACCGCGTATGTGAGGTCGCAATGGTCCTCTTTTTTATAAAGCAATCGCATTTCTGGCTAGTATATTTCAGGACGAATGGATAAGGATTGAGCCAATAGCTTGTGTGAGCAAATCAATATTTGGCAGCAAATGTGAGTTACGCGGTTTTGCAGAATGACGATACGCGGTTTTGTAATTTAAACGACGATATGTACCTTTATATACAATAAATGTTTAATAAGAACAATTCTGTGTGCATACATTTGAAAAAGACGTTTTTGGGTAGGAAATGTCGTTTTTCCACACCAAGAGGGACGTTTTCTCATGCCGAAGACCTGGCAACACTGCGTGGTGAGCATTCGTGGGCACTATAGGTTCATTCCTTATCTTTTTGGACTAAAATCTGAAAAGTGTCAAAATGCCAGAGCGTAAGCAAAATGCGCTCACTAAAAGAGAATAACAGGAAAAGTAAAGGAACGCAAAAAACCAAATTTTTAGTCCAAAGAATGGCAACAACAAAGCTAACGTCAAATAAGAATGGAAATGTATGTACAAAACACATTCACACAAGCAGAGCACAATAAACACTTACTACATCAATTATTTTATGCCTCCTTCCAATTTCAATTCACTTTTTTTACTTTTTAGATTATTCTCACTTTTTGCGTATTCTTTAATTTCCGTTAATTTAAATTTAGTTGAGTTTGACACTTTTCAGGATTTTTCCAGAAAAAATTCTTCTGACTAAATCTGACTACTTCGGACTGATGAGAGTCACTCTCACTGGGTGTTGCTCTCTCATTTTAGCTGTCATTTCCGAGTTAAGGAACGCTTTTTGGACTAAATCTGACTACTTCGGACTTTTTCTGACTATTTCTGGGAGATAAGGAACGCTCCTTATCTCAAAAAGCGGTAGCTAAAAGTGATAATGTGTTGGTGTGCTTAATTCATTTTCATGCTGTCGCGTTCTCATCGTTACGCTCTTGCTTGTATACTTACATGCGATGGTTAGCTCTCTGTCCATGCCTGGTCATGAGGCAAATATATTTGCGCTACCTTTTAATATACATATGGATATGTATTTATTTATGTAAATAAGTAAATATGTACGTATGTATGCGCACACACGCGTGTTAGTTATGCAAATGTCTTACACTAATTAAAAATCAATAAACATGCAACTAATAAAGCAGAGATCATACGATTTATACATTTTGACAGTTACAGAGTAGGGTTGTTTGAAATTGTTCATTGTGCTGAACTCATTCTCGATAACAATTTCTAGAGAACACCACTCTGTGAATGTCCAAATGTACAAATCTGTACAAATGTACAAATCTGTACAAATCATGTGTTCCTTGCCTAAAAAAAGACCTGAAGCCAACCTTAAAAATCCCACGAAGAAAGATTTTATTTCACCACTACAACACTGAAATTCACTTTACTAAATTTTCGATTTTTTGGACTCACAGAAGGACCCCTTTTTAGATGAAACTCTCTAAACGACTTTCCGCTCCAAAAGGAGCGTTTGATCCACTCTGTGAAGATTGAAAACTAGACTAAAACATCACTGGAAATCTCGAAAAGTCATTACTCGAAGCTGAATACTATGTAAAACATGGCTTTGCACAGTTAACTCCACGCACAAGTTATCAAATCAAATGGTTCAAAATTACGTGACAATCGAGGGCAAAAAATTGCGATGATTTATTGCTGCGTGTCGAGAAATTATCGCTAAGTGTTTTATAGCAATTGAACGGATGAGTAGCGAATTGCCCAAGTTGTGGACAATTGGATGTGTTTAAACCTGGCGACTGTCAACAAATATTTCTGATGTCTCACTGCAAGCGAGTTCAACAGAAATGTGTTTAGCTAGCTGGCTGACCGGGCTGGTCTTCGTTGAGGTGAACGCATCGTAATTTCTGCAGATGGAGAAGACAATGTAGATCTGTTTATTCGTGTGTATTTATGTAATCATGTGTAGTGAAAAAATAATTGAGTTTGTATATGTATACTGCATATAGCGAAAGGGTGGAAACGGTCGGGGCAAATTTTTAAATGAGTGTTAAATTAAATTTAGCAAAAATTCTCAAGCACTGCGCATTTGTATAGATATGTTTATTAGGGTGCCCATTGAAAATGTTTTTTTTTTTGGAAATTTAAAGACCCTACCCCCTAATTTTATTCGTTTTTATAAGAAATATGATGGCCTATTTTTATCCATTTTTTAAAGCTCATTTAGAGGTCGCGACCTGTCGATTTAGGTCATAAAATAGGATTTTGTAGATTTACAGGTTTTTGAATGACTATTTTTGATTCGATTTCAGAGATGCGATCTGAGAAGAGGATATATAGGCCTTTAAAATGGTATACATATAATAATCTATTGTCGGACTTGGCTTCTTAGGACTTTTTATCGGGTAAAATAAAAAAAATCATATTTCTCAAAATATGGAATACTATTTAAAATTAAATCTATTTTCAAATAAACTGATACCTTATTTATTGCAATCACATAAAAATTGTCGAAGTTAGCCGACTTTACTTAAATACGGCCTTGAAATTATATGTGTGTATGTACCGGAATTTCAGATTTTTTGAGCAGTGTGGCTAAGAAGTTCATCAATATTTATTAAAAATTGATATATACAATCGCTTTTTAGCAAAAAAGTGGTTTTTCAAGAAATATTAGGAAAATGGGGTGGTACCGCCCACTTATATGATATATGCGTATCTCAAAAACGACTTGACCTATCTCGACCAAATTTGGTATGCACATTGTGCTTAGGCTTTTTAGGCGCCATATTGAAAATTTTAGAAATCGGACAAAAACTACGGGCTCCACCAACGTAACGGTAATTTTAAAAAAACTCAAAGCTAGCTATATTTTAGGGGGAGTACGTTTTTTTCCGATTTCTAAAATATTCAAGACGGTATTTAAGGAGGCTAAGCACAATTCGTGTACCAGATTTAGTCGAGATCCGTCAAGTAGTTTTTGAAATACGCATATATGATATAAGTGGGCGGTGCCACCCCCATTTTCCTAAATTTTCTTGAAAAAGCACTTTTTGCTAAAGAGCGATTGTATATATCAATTTTGAATAAGTATTGACGAACTCCTTAACCACACTGCTGAAAAAATCTTAAATTCCGGTACATACACACATACATTCGAGACCGTATTTAAGAAAAGTCGCCTAAATTCGACAATTTTTATGCGACTGCAATAAATGAGGTATCAGTTTATTTGAAAATATATTTAATTAGTAGATAGTAGTATAGATTGTTATATACCATTTTAAAGACCTATATATCCTCTTTTAAGATCATATTCGATCTTTGAAATCGAATCAAAAATAGTCATTCAATAACTCATAAATCTACAAAATCCTATTTTCTGACCTAAATCGACAGGTCGAGACCTCTAAATGGCATTTAAAAAATCTATAAAAATAGGCAATAGGTAGGGTCTTAAAATAAAAAATAAAAAAACATTTTCCACGGGTACCCTAATGTATATGTAATATTTGACGTATTCATATCCATATGCATGTTGGTACATGTGTGTATATAAAATAAAGTGTGTTGGTTGGTATTGTTGATACATTGCCAGAGTAAAGGGCTCACGCCATTACAGCCTATAGTTTATATGTGCTTTTAATCTCATTAATGCCGCGTGAGCAAATGAAAAGTAATAATCTGATAATTGCGCCAAAGTGCAAAAATGCAGACGTACATTTGTACATACACTCCGTTCCATAACTATAGACTCTAGGTAATGCAATGTTAAGCGAAAATAAGTGGTGCAACAATTACACTGTATGCGTAACATTTTAAGTTTGATTCTCGGGAATTGAAAAAAATGTTTCTGAAAGTCTGGATTGTATATAACAGAGTGATTGCTCAGTCTTCTCAGGTCGGTGATTTTAAGTGTTTTTTGTTCAATTTGACCAAGCAAAAAATGTATCCAAATGTATGCAATTTTCTTTTTTTTACTTATCCATCTCATAATTTGTAAGAAAACCAAACATTTTCAAGAAAAAGACATAATTTAAACCATCCTAAGGACTTGGAATACATGCATATATTTTTATTTTCCATAAAATCAAGCATTTATAATTTCAATTAATTTTTTGTGCATAAGTATTTTGCAAAGTAAGTATAATAAATAGGGATTAATATGTTACATTTGTACCTGTACACTCTAAAAAGTACATGCAAAACTACTACAGAAGATGTCAAGGATTTGATTTTGAACTTGAGATCTTCAATATATACACATGAAATGTTGAAAATTGCAAAAATTTTTAAACTAAAAATACATTTATTACTAATATTAAACATTAGGTGCTCATATGTACTCTCTTTTAAACATTTTATGTGCCATGTAAAAGTAAACAGGCAGTGTTTAATTTTATTACACGGTAGGAAACTTTGCGCACATTAAAAGAGGAAACTGGTTACCTCCCTTAATATGCGCAAATTTCAACAAAAATTTTTTCGAGTGCATTTAAAGTCATTTCAGTAAAATTCATACAAATTTCCTTTAATAAATCAAATTTAGTTTTTTAAACAGTGTATTTTAAATGACACCGAGATCTTTTTAACCGACTTCACAAAGAGGAGAAGGTTATCAATTCGTCGTTAATCTTTTTTTATGTATCTTAAAGCATAGAAAGACGGCAACGTTGATCCGGATTAACAGCGCAGTTGATCTGATCAAAACTATGCCTTGGCACACGGCAGTAATGTGAATTTTTGAGCCTCGAGGTCGTAGATTCGAATCCCATGGCCAGTAAAATATTATTTAATTTTTTTTATTCATTCAGTTATAACTTCTATATTTTTTTTAAGTTGGTTTTAGTTAGTTGCCGTTGACTTTTTTGGTAAAATTAAACTCTAAAAATCGAAATTAACTAATAATAAAATAAAAAATGGGAAATAACATAAATCAAACGAAAATAAAATAAAGTAAAATTAAATATATTAATCAAATCAAAAAACTATGTAACAATAAAAACAAAATTTTTTTGGCAATCGCTCCAACCGAGGATCGAACCTGGGACCTGCAGGCTTGTAGTACGTAGCCCCCACCATTCGGCTACCACGGATGAAGTTGTTGGCTGCATTGTTTGCGTTTATGTTTGCTCAGAGAGCGTAGAACACAAGTCGGTAATGTATTCTCCGTATACATTCAAACAAGTTCTTATTCAATTTTAATTGGATTCCTATCTGAATTAGTACGACGACTGCATTACCGATGAGAAGGTATATGCCCATGCTAGTTTTGTACTTTCTCTGTATTCTCCGCTCTCTGAGTTTTCGCCAGTGTTGTCATTCGCTTGATCCGAGTTAAGTTTGGGAATTAACTCTAGGAATTAAACCGGATCAACTGCAGTTAATTCACGAGATAATTCCGAATTAACGAGTTGCTCCGGATCTACGCTGCCATCTGTTTAAGCTTTTACCCCATATCTTCGGACCACGTTAACCGATTTCAATAATTGTTTTTTTTTATGAAAGGTGTTACCCCATAGGTGGTCCCATACTAGTTTGGTTTAAATCCGATCATTTGGTCATGAAGAGACTAACGATAATCTAAAATTTTTATATAAGAATTGATATCGTTTTTTTTTTGCTTAAAAATTACTTGTTAAATTAAGAAATTAAAATATGTGATACGAAAGAGATCACTACAGAAGGAGTATATATTTACTTTATATATATGTATATATTAAGATATTGCTTAAAGCACCATTTTTAGCTAATTAAAACAGTTGCGCTTATTTTAGTGACATCTCTTCATATGTTCATTGCTTCTTCTTCTTCTTCTTATTTGGCGCTGTAACCGCCTACGCGATTTTGGCCGAGTCCAAAACAGCACGCCAGTCATTTCTCTTCTGTGCTAACTGACGCCAATTGAAAATGCCAAGTGAAGCCAAGTCCTTCTCCACCTGGTCTTTCCAACGCAGAGGAGGCCTTCCTCTTCCTCTGTTACCAGCATCGCGGCCCGCGTTGAATATTTTCAGAGCAGGAGCGTTTCTGTCCATCCGAACGACATGGCCAAGCCAGCGGAGCCGCTGAATTTTAATTCGCTGCACTATGTCTATATCGTTGTAAAGCTCATACAGCTCATCGTTAAATCGTCTGCGATATTCGCCATCACCAACGCGTAAAGGTCCGTAAATCTTTCGCAGAATCTTTCTCTCGAAAACTCCAAGAGCCGCCTCATCAGATGCTTTCATTGTCCATGCTTCCGCGCCATACACCAGCACAGGCATGATGAGTGACTTATAGAGTGTGATCTTTGTACGACGAGAGAGGACTTTACTTCTCAATTGCACTTGTTGGCAAGAGTGATTCTCCGTTGGATTTCAAGGCTGACATTATTATTGGTGTTAATGCTGGTTCCCAAATAAACGAAGTCGTCTACTTTTTCAAACTTGTAACTGTCAACAGTGACGTGGGTGCCAAGACGCGTATGC
>NW_023458610.1:17484-19803 GCF_013731165.1 Rhagoletis pomonella | reverse complement strand
CCAGTCGTCGGGCATGCGTTCATCTGACCATATTCTGCATACGAGCTGATGCATGCACCTCATCAGCTCCTCGCCGCCGTACTTGAATAGCTCGGCTGGCAGGCCGTCAGCTCCAGCAGCTTTGTTGTTTTTCAGCCGCGTAATCGCTATTCGTACCTCGTCATAGTCAGGCGGTGGGACAGCTACTCCATCATCATCGACTGGGGACTCGGGTTCGTCTTCCTCACTACTTTCAGCGCTGCTACCATTCAGTTGGTTATAAAAGTGTTCCCTCCACAATTTAAGTATATTCTGGACATCGGTCACTAGGTCGCCATTGTTGTTCTTACAGGAGTTCGCCCCGGTCTTGTAACCTTCCGTAAGTCGCCTAACCCTCTGGTAGAATTTTCGGGCGTTCTTCCTGTCGGCCAGCATCTCAAGCTCTTCGCACTCACGTATTTCGGCCTCTCTCTTCTTATTGCGGCAAATACGTCTCGCTTCCTTCTTCAGTTCCCTATAACGGTCCCACATGGCTCGCGTTGCGCCCGATCGCAGCGTGGCCCTGTAGGCGGCATCTTTTTTCGCTGCGGCTTCTTGACATTCCTCATCGTACCAGTTGTTCTTTCGGGCTCGCTGAAATCCAACTACTTCTTCGGCGGCGGTACTTAATGATCGGGAAATGTGGTTCCACTGCTCGCGTACGTCGGATTGTTGAAGAGTGCTCTCAGAGCACTGTTGTGATTGCAGCTTTTCGACGTTAAGCTTTCCTTGCATTGTTGGGCGCACATTTTTTGCTGCACAGAGGCGGGTGCGTATCTTGGCTACAACAAGATAGTGGTCCGAGTCGATGTTTGGCCCTCGGAGTGTACGTACGTCCAAAACGCTTGAACCATGCCTTCCGTCTATCACAACATGATCGATTTGGTTTCTCGTTTTTCGATCTGGGGACAGCCATGTAGCTTGGTGGATGTTCTTATGCTGGAACCTAGTACTACATATTACCATATTTCGGGCCCCGGCGAAGTCGATCAGCCTCAGTCCGTTATCGGACGTTTCGTCGTGGAGGCTGAATTTTCCGACAGTGGCGCCAAAGATCCCTTCCTTGCCCACCTTGGCATTAAAATCGCCAAGCACGATTTTGACAGCGTGTCGGGGGCAGCGCTCATATGTACGTTCCAAGCGCTCATAGAAGAGATCCTTGGACGCCTCATCCTTCTCTTCCGTCGGGGCATGGGCGCAGATGAGCGAGATGTTGAAGAATCTAGCTTTGATGCGGATTGTGGCTAGACGTTCGTCCACCGGGGTGAACGCCAGTACTCGGCGACGGAGTCTCTCTCCTACCACGAATCCAACACCGAATTTGCGCTCCTTTACGTGGCAACTGTAGTAGACGTCGCAAGGCTTCACGCTTACTTTACCTTGCCCCGTCCATCGCATTTCTTGGATGGCGGTGATGTCAGCCTTTGTCTTCCCGAGGACATCAACCAGCCGGGCAGAGGCACCTTCCCCATTAAGGGTCCGGATATTCCAGGTGCATACCCTTAAATCATAGTCCTTTATACGTTTGCCGTGGTCGTCATCAGAAAAAGGGGGTCTCATCCGAGGCTGTTTGCTTCTTTTCATTGGGCGGGGTTTTAACGTGGCGGGACCCAAACCCAGCGCACCCGAAGTTTTACGCCTTCTCACTTTAGCTCGCTCCCAAACGGGTGTTTGGTTGCTACCCAGAGGATACGTGGATATAAATATCCGGACGTTGTGAGCTGCGATTTGAACCGTACGCACAAGAATCGCTTCTGGCCACTCCCAGGTGAATGGCAGTCAAAAGTTTTCCACTTCTGCGCACGGAACCATCCTCCGTTTTCCACTTCTGCGCACGGAACCATCCTCCAATGTTCATTGCTTCGTTCGCAAAAAATAAAATGCTTCAATTTCGCGGTTTAGTAGTGATTTTTAATATATTTAGAAGACATAATGTTTTCAACCATCTTTAATGGAAATCGATTTTTGAACGAAAAAAACTTTTTAGGAAATATAAAATTTTGGCCTATTTAAAAAAGTATCCACATTTATACTGATCGGATAAAATAAGTATCTCGCAAAAATTCGTTTAAAAATGAATCCAATTGGATCTATTCAGATCCTAACGGCATCCCTTGTTGGTGGTCGCATAGAAGTCTTTAAAACAATTAAAGTGATTTTAATGTAAATATTCGTACACTCATGAGGCCTGCCAGAGGGTTTTTGGGTCCGAGGAATCCAGGGTTCGTATTTGCACACACATGTGCAGCACATACTAACATTTTACGCTCACACACGTGTGCTGTGCATATAAAAAATTAA
>NW_023458610.1:15948-17384 GCF_013731165.1 Rhagoletis pomonella | reverse complement strand
ATTTTTGTCTGTCTGTCTGTATGTTTGCACGCGCATCACTCGAAAACTAATGCATGGAATTGAATGCAGTTTTCACTGATGTGTTGCTAGAGGTCTAACTTAAAATATAAAAGGAAAAAAATTAGAGAGTTGCTACCTGTTTGAAAATTTCAGGTTAAGTAAATTGATAAGAAAAAGTGAATATTGCAATATGTGTATCAAACATAAGAGGGTTAGGAAATTTTACTGCCGAAAATATTTTTGAGAAGGGTTGCCACCTGCTGGAAAAATTTTATTGTATTAAAGTGATAAAATAAATGAAATCTATATCTATACTTATAATAAAATTGTAAAGGGCCGATGTATGTACCCTATAGATATCAAAAAAATTTATATGGTGGGTTTTAATTAGAGCTACAAAAGCCAAATCAACACTTTTTAGAATTTTTTACTCTCTGTCTGTCTGTATATTTGTAAGCGCATCACTCGAAAACTAATGCATGGAATTGGGTGTACAGTTTTCGCCGATATATCGCTAGAGGTTTAGCTTACAATATAGAAGAAAAAAATTAGAAAGTTGCCTCCTGTGTTTAAAATTTCCGTTTAGGTCAATTTACACGATAAAGTAAATATTACAATATGGCTGTCAAAAGAAAGAGGTTTACAAAGGCTTACAGTTGAAAATATTTTTGTATGTGGCAACCCTGAAACGTTAATCTAATTTAATTGAGAACATAAATTAAATATTTCAATATTGGCATCAAACTAAAGACGCTAGGAAATTTTAATGCCGAAAATATTTTTAAGGGTTTGCCAACTGCTTGGAAAATTTAATGAATTTAAATTTGTAAAATAAATGCAATATTACAATACGGACACTAAACTAAGGAGGATTAGGAAGCTTACTATTGAAAATATTTTTGAAGCGGGTTGCCACCTATTTGAAAACTTTAATTCACTTAACTTGATAAGATAACCTAAATGTTGCCATGTGGGTATCAATGGATGGCACTGCAGCCGAAATGTAAAGAAACGCCGTGTGGTTGGTTTGCTTTGGCCCTATGTTTAAGTTAGAAGAATTTAGTTTTCATATGTCTAAATGAAGGATGGGGTTAAGTTTGTCTGACGCCCTCATGCACGATCATGCGATCTTGAATCTACCTAGAAATCAGTTCATAAATATTACCACGAATTGTAAAAGTTGCGAATTAACAAGGAAAGATCACCGTAGGTATATCAATTGCTTCATTTGAAAGATATTCAAGAAACCTACAAGACTCATTTAGCCAATGTACCAGAAAACTTTTCATCCTGTGGGACAGCGAGGATTCTTGGCCCTCCTATAACAGAAAACGCACTTATGTGCTCTTGAGTTTCCTTATAAGGACTTTTGTGGGCTTATCATCGGACCAATGTTATAGTTGCAAGATCACAGAAAAAGGTTACGCATGCTTGGC
>NW_023458610.1:13064-15848 GCF_013731165.1 Rhagoletis pomonella | reverse complement strand
CAATGTTATAGTTGCAAGATCACAGAAAAAGGTTACGCATGCTTGGCAGAGATGTCAAATGGAAATAAGACCATCCGTAAAGCTCATGACACCGAAAGGGATTGGTGTTCCATATGGTATCACAGCGTTACTATTATAATATTATATAATAATTATTATAATATTAATAATAATTATTGGCCTATGTGTGAGGAGGATACTGCGCTTTAGTGGTTTCAACTTAAACCAAAAATTTTGACTTTACAGACTATTTTTTCATTTAAACGCTCTTTTGCATTGGCCAACGCAAAAGTTCTTATTAGGCGCCGCGAAGTAAGCGGGCATTTGCTAGTTTTAATTAAATTGTATAAGGTCTTTCGAATGTACGTAAGTATTTTCAGAATCACACATTTCTTTCGTGAAAATTTGATTTTCCACTGATAATACACCAACTCGATTTCTCATAGAAGATTTCATTATATTCATTACTGAAAACCAAATATTTAATACTTCTATATTGGCAATAACCTATCTGCGCAATGTGTTTGGATTCAGCAATCAAAGGGAGATAGCTCTGAGCCAAATGTACATTTTGCGCATGCGCGATTTTTCATGCATTAGTATCTGTGAATATAGGTTCTTTCCCGTACGCAACGCGGGATCCCGCGGGTGCCCAAAACAGCCCAGAAATCATTCCCGTACTCAACAAAATGGGCGAAAGTTGGAACATATGGATCGTAAGTGTCTTCTTCTTCCTGCCCGAAACAGCCCGGACTTTTCCTCCGGGGAAAAATTGATAAAGTGTCGAAGTGCATATCAGCTGTTTTGTGTTAACATGTTGCGTGTATTTACTTGGTGCTTTTAAGGAATAGCGAATGGACTGTAGATGTATTTTCAATCTTTATATACTTAAAATCAAATTTATGAAACCAAAATTCAATTTCCAAGAGTTTGCATTTAAGTGACAAAACAAAAACAAATTCTCAAATTCTGGGCACGAAATGTGGTTTTTTGCGTTCCCGTACTTCTGAATTATGTTCCATTTTTGAGAGCAAACTTTTCGCTTATTCTCTAATTACCGGTCCGGATTGTTGGGGAAAGAACCTTATATGTAACACTGTTGTGTGAATTAGTGTGAAGTGCGGACGTGTTTTTTTTGCGCTCCTTTGTTTGAATAAAATAAATATCGAAATTTAAACCTCGTTTTGATCTGGCCTAGTCCAATGAGACAGTGACTCTATTTGTTGCATCTTTTTAAACAAAGTTGATGTGAAAGTCATAATTTAATTTATTAAATAATCAACATGCCTTGTGTTTGCGTTCAAAAAGTTGATCGCAACCAAGCGAAAGTACAATGCAATAATTGTAACGAGTTCTACCACATCAACTGTGTTGGTCTTTCGCTTGCTGATCTGGATTTTTTCATGAACTCTGACAACAAATACATGTGTAAAAAGTGCGCGGGTATTCGTCGAAAACCTCTTCACACTCCCCCACCTGCCGCTAACCATCAAGTGGTGGACATTTCGAAGTCTGGATCGTTTTCTAAGTCACCTATTCCCGCTCATATCGGCAATATCTCCAACTCTACTCATAAATAGGGTTCGAACGATACTATCGATATTGAGTAAGTATCGATACTGAGGGTATAAAAATGAGTACTTTAATACTCGATACCTTATTTGGTGATTTTACTCGATACTTTGCAAAGTACTCGTAGTATCGAATACTGTTTAAAAAACACACTTTTTAAATTTTTTCTTCCATTGGCAACCCAATTTTCTTTGCTTATATGGATTACTATCTTTCAATTTTGCTCATCACTTAAAATAAACTGTAACTGCGTGTAGTCTGTTGCATAACATAAACCAAATAAGTTAAAGTTTAATGGCCTTATTCTTGCACATTATTATACTAAAATTGAATAGGCTACAAAAATGCATACTCAAAAAGGTTGCAAAAATTTTTAATAAAATTTGAAATATGTATGTACGTATGTACATTTAACGTTAAAATTACTTCTAGCGTGAAAGTAAGTTCTGCAATGAAATAAAAATCAAATATTTTAAATTTCTACTGTTTTAATTTCAAGAAATAACTAGATATACGATTGAAGAATAAAATAATGTTAGTATCCCAAAAACGTATTTTAATGAGTCCGATACTGAGTAGTATCGATACTTTTTCCCTGATACGTTTAGAGTATCGATACCATGAGCTCGATGCCAGAATGAGTACTCAGTATCGATACCAAAGTCTGAAATTTCGAACCCTACTCATAAACAACAGCTGTCAAAGTCATCGTCTACGGCTTCTAATAATAGTGCTAAAGAATCGCAACAACAATTGTCTATTCTACCTACTATTCTTAGTGAGCTTAAAGCAATTAGAGCTGATCAAGTTCGTGTATTCGCTGAGATTAGTGCTCTCCATACAGACAAAAAACTTTTAATCGATGAAACAACTAAACTGCATGCTGAGTTAATAGCCTTGCGTAAACTGCACACTGAAGATGTACTCGTTGCCCTTGCATCGCTCTCTGCTGAGATTAGTGAACTTCGTCACAATGCCTTTCACCGTAAGTGCCTTCTCGCAGTCAATTCAATCGACCAGAGTTTTTCTGCTGCTGACCAGACGAATGTGATGGCAACTGCCGCTCACACTACTCCCGCTCACACAATAAAGCAAATTAGTGGTACTGTTTCCTCCGTTTCTTCAGTGGCCGACGCCGCCTCTCCGCCTTCTGGCTCTCCAGCTTCTACTAATGCTGCTGCCATGACTTTGCAGCCTTACGCAATGGAAACG
>NW_023458610.1:11500-12964 GCF_013731165.1 Rhagoletis pomonella | reverse complement strand
TTTCCAACACTAGTAAACAGCTACAATTTTAGTTTGAAGTAGAGTATTGAAATTGCGCAATTTTGCAGCACCTTCAGGTCTTCAACTAACACAATATTTACAATACATTTTCGTGACATTTACATTCATATTGAGGAGAAAATTGGCTGGTAAACTTATTGGAAAGCTACATTTTGGTAAACTAGGTTATATAACAATTTTATTTCAGTAAAATTGTGGTAGATTTTTTAAAATATGTGGTAGCTGTGGTAGAAGTGAAAAGTGATCAAAAATGTGGTAGATCTACCACAATAGTGGTAAAGTGGCTACACTGGTCACGGTGTTTGTGGTCGAACTCCTCCTAAACGGCTCTACCGATCTTTATGAAATTTTTTGTGTATTTATGGTAGGTATGAGAATCGGATGTAAAGTATATTTCTTACTGCTAGGTACAGGGGGCGTGGCACCTGCCATACAAACCGACTTTTTCATATTGCATATCCCTGGAAGTGTTCACGGTAAAGTCCTCGAACATGGTATGGAGATATATGAAAACAGTCGCATAGTCATGTAGAAAAATTGTGGTTCTTGGAAAGGGGGGCGTAGAGTACTGGAACTTGGTATGCAGAAGATATATAAAATCAATCGCATAGTCATGAAGAAAAATTGGCGCTACTGGAAAAAGGGGCGTGGCACCTTCCATACAAACCGAATTTTTCACACTACACATCTCAGGAAGTGTTCATGATAAAGTACTGGAACTAGTTATTCATATATAAAATCAATCGCAAAGTCATGTAGAAAAATTGGAGCTATTGGAAAAGGGGCGTGGCACCTCCCATAAAAACCGAATTTTTCATTCTGCATATCTGTGGAAGTGTTCATGGTAGAGTACTAGAACATGGTATGGAGATATACGAAATCAATCTCATAGGTTAGGTTAAATTGAGATGGCTAAGGAGAGTGAATCCCCCTTACACTTAGGCCAACTAAAGGCCTATTGTGATACCATATGCAATCTTTGTTCCCCTATGATGTTGCAGCGCTTACTTGGGATCAAACCAATTCGTTAACGTGACGAATTTCAATAGCGCTTACTTGGGATCAAACCAATTCGTTAACGTGACGAATTTCAATAGTGCTCTTATATTGATTTCCGATACCTCTGCAAGGCCTTGTAGAGAGGGCTTTCCGTACGTCTGTAGCCGTCTTCTGCCTAGTTCCGGGCACTCGCATATAAGGTGCTGTACACTCTCTTCCTCTTCTTCGCATCTGCAGCTGCGACAGTAATCTGGCGCGCTCACTCCCAATCTCGAAGCATGTGTGCCGATTAGACAGTGACCTGTAAGAATTCTTGTAAGAATAGATACCTCGGTGTGTTTTAACCCTAAGAGTTCAGACGTGCGTTTTTTATTGTAGGCAGGCCATGTAAGCCTAGCCGTTATACAGGAGGAGATGTTTCTCCAGCGTTCGTTTGCTGCTTGT
>NW_023458610.1:11056-11400 GCF_013731165.1 Rhagoletis pomonella | reverse complement strand
TCGTTGCCAAACCAATAGCGCTGCTTTTGGTACCAGTTCCCTTCCACCAGAAAAGTTCTGCTACCTCATCTGTAATAATTTTCCGCCAGCACGTTCTTAAATATTTATCTACATTTAATATATTTATAGCTTCGAGTTCAGACCCCTATAAAGTGTTTAAAGAATGCAATAAAAATTATTTTATTATGATTAATTTATGTTTTTAGTTACTTTTAGTCTTCCATAAATGCATGCTTTTCCTTAAATCGGCTTCTTGGTAGATCGTCCTTTGCGTTTGCACCAGTCTGCCAATAAGTCACATACTTAATAACTTTCTTAAATTGAATATTTAACAAACTACTTAC
>NW_023458610.1:9848-10956 GCF_013731165.1 Rhagoletis pomonella | reverse complement strand
TGGGCTTCTTGGTAGATCGTCCTTTGCGTTTGCACCAGTCTGCCAATTAGTCACATACTTAATAACTTTCTTAAATTGAATATTTAACAAACTACTTACATACTTATAAAATATTGTGATTGAAGAAAAATTGTCAACAAAACTAAAATTTTTTCGTGTACTGACAAATTACTACAAGCCTCTTTCTATTATATTTTTTTGTTTTATCGTTTACGAGCTTTTCTCTAACTTTTTGGCGATACGAGAATCCCTCGTAAATCATAATGTTCGTAAAATGTACGTTTTCTTGCTGGCTGGGAGTTAATTAATAAGACCTATTCTTTTGAACACATTTCAAGAGTGGTTGTATATTTTTTGATAACGCTGTGCTTAATTTGCCATATTCAAATATGGCTTGAGAAATTGGGGAATCGTGAAGAAAACACGTTTTCTCACTGCAAATTCACAACTGTCAACTCATTGTTCTTCGCCATATTCCTTGTTTACCCGTTGCCACAAATGTCATTCTGCGGGAATGCGCAATCTTGTATTCTATCGTTCTTGTATGTGGTATGAGAAATTCAGTTTGTATGGGAGGTGCCACGCCCCCTTTCTCATACCACATACACATTCTTCTTTCAATAACTCCATTTTTTCCATGAGTTTGCCGTTGATATTATATATCTCCTTACTCAGTTGCAGCGCTCTACGATGAATACGTTCAGAGATATGTTGGGTGAAAACTTCAGTTTGTATGGGAGGTGCCACGCCCCCTTGATATATCGAAATAGCTTCTCATCTATTATCATCCTTGGATAGTCTGTAGTGTAGATGTCCAAAATTTCAAAAATATCGGTACTGCTGCTTTTCGAGTTTTTTGAACAGAAAAGAACGAAAAAACGGTTTTCAAAATATTTGGGTATTAGTATAGATAACAAATGAAATACATTTTTTAATTAAATGTATCCTATGGAAAAATTTTTATCAATAATTTCTTAAATAATTGCAGACATTTGAAGTTAATTTCAATATGGCCCATTATAATCGCACTTATGAAAAAAGTAGGGCGATTTTGACATAAGCCGTTTGTTTACATTTGTTCGTTGTTTACAATTTGGTGGTGGCTTTT
>NW_023458610.1:9480-9748 GCF_013731165.1 Rhagoletis pomonella | reverse complement strand
ACCCGTTGCCACAAATGTCATTCTGCGGGAATGCGCAATCTTGTATTCTATCGTTCTTGCATCAGTACATCAACGAAGCCCGTTTGCTTCATCATAAATATATCCATACAAACATATGTACGAATGGATATAGTTATGCGAAGCACGCTTGCATCATTTATACATATATTGCTTGGTAGCGGCAGAGCTGAAATGCGTAATGAGTTCGTTCATACATACATATATGTGACCTGGTCTACGAAAAGGGAGCTTACGTGCGAAAACTAGT
>NW_023458610.1:3655-9380 GCF_013731165.1 Rhagoletis pomonella | reverse complement strand
GCCACGAAACATAAAAGCATGAATTTATATATACATTTTTGTTTTTTCGAATATGGCAACATTGATCTTGATTAAGTGAGAAGAATGGAACGAACTGTTCGTCCTCTCATCGCAATTGCAAATAGTAATAGCATGGGCAAAAGACACAACAAAAGTAAAGATAGCTTACCGTTTGGCTCCAACGACGAAAGATCTTTCAGGGGAGTGCCTGGAACTAAATGTGGGACGTAAAGCAAAACACATTTATGTACATGCCTTAGTTATTACTTTTTTTTTTACCGTTTGATTTTATGTATTAAAGTAAGATCAATTGCTCTTGCATTATAAACTTTTTGAACTGGCATTTCTCTTTGGCCACGCCGGTGAGGTGAAAATGTAACCGAACGTATGCAACTTTTAAGGCATTCGTAAACTCGCATGCGATTTTTTTCTTTACACCTTCACCCGTATGAATTCTCGCGCGTAGAATGATCAATAATCATGCAAAGTTTCACTGTACACTTAATAGATGCTCGTATAACTAAATTTACATAGCTAAATATTTAAGACCGCTTAAATTTAAGTAGAAAGTTATAGAGCTCCTTTCTTTCCACATCCTATTTTACATAATTTTTCTGACTTTTAGTTTAGTTTTAATCGTAATTCTTCACTTTTCACTGCAGTGGCTGTACTTGTATATTAGACACTAAAATTCATTTGTTAATATACCTATTTATGTATGTATATGTAACACTTCGTTTTCACATGTTTTCAATCTTAATTAAAATATAACAGGGTTTCGCATTTCTTTCTCTAATTAAAGATTGAATTAGTTTTAAGAAAATTCGCCGAATTTTTGCGAATCTATGAATGTGTACCACCTTAAAAATAATTTTTCCACTACGAGGGTAGCTCAAAGACTACTTTTCGCTTTTCAAACATCCGTACTACACACTGGTCCGCATGGCCACTGGAATATTCTGCATCCAAAAAGAAACTAGTTTAAAAAAATGTGCCCAGGAAAACTGCCAGATCCATCGCAAAACGTTCCCCAAAGGTGTACGCAAAATTTTGGATTTTTCATGGATCCAAGGTTGGGTCTTTACGTTATTTTAATTTTATGTTTAGTTTTTTTAATGATTAAATTATTATTATTATTTTTTTTTTAAACCGCGAAATTTTCAAATTTTTTTTTTACTTCAACATGGCTTTGTGTGTACAGCTGTATAGCAGTGTTTTTTTTTTAAGCCTTTAAAATTTTTCGGGAGATGTTGATTCGTTGAGATCTAAAAACCGAATAATCTCGACTCCTTCGCCGCCAAGAACCGCTAAGCTCCCGTTTGCAAAAAATCATTTTCTTTTCTTTCTTTTTTTTCGCCTAATCATCGCGAGTGGCGTGATCTTTTTTTGGAAAATAAAAGGCAATAGGATAAATGTCAGTGTGAACATTGATATTGTTTGCAGCAAATATCTAGTTGTTATTGCTTAGCAAGTGGCACCACCGGAAGTTCCAATTTACGATATGAATGAAAAAAAATGAAACTTATGTGAAGATAATTTTAATAAGATGATAATAATAATTTTGTAAGACAATTTAAAAGTATTTATATATATATTAGTTGTAGTACGGTAGCATGTAATATTTATAAATACTTATTAATTAGAACTTTAGTTCGAGTATATTTATAATGGTAGTTAAGGGAATCATAATATGTGTAAAATATGTGCAAATGAGATAGACTATTATGGTATTTTATATTTGTTTTTACGAAATTTAAATTGGATATTTAGAAATGATATTACTTTAATCCTCTGCTTCCGAAAGGGGTTTAGTAAACACACTTCAAGATTTTAACGGTGAAGCGGAAATGGTAATTATGCTACGAGCGCCACTACATTTCCCCCCTGCCAAAATCAGCTTTTGGGAAAATGCACGAAAGCTGATACCCGCTTGTGGCAATAATCAGTGTGTGCTAACTACTGACGCAAGTCTTTGGCGTGATAAGTGCCAATCAAACGGCCCTGCAAGTCTTCTAGCTGATAATATGAGTTGCCTAATTTCTTTCTTATGCGTGCTTTAACGAATGATGGTGCTAATTTGGCATTATAGCCTTGTTCAAAATTACTTTGTTTGAAATTCCTTCTGTAAATCTCCTGGCAAATCTCATATGTTATAGCTCGCGACCGTAAATTGTAAGATTGTTCGTTTCGATTAAATTGTTTTTTCATGTTTTCAGCCGCCCTTTTTCTAGCAATGTCGATGGTGTCTTGCCTGTTGAAATTAACAGTACGATCTTCCAACAAGCGTAAATTCCGTAGCAAACTATAGGTAGAACCATTTGTTATCATATGTTGCCCGAATGCCATGAAATAAGGCGAGGTACCGATGGCTGAATGTATTGCAGAGCGCAAGGCGCAACAAATGCTACTAAGGTACTGATCCCAGTTTTTCTGATCGCTTTTAACATATGACTTAATAGCAGAAATAACTGATCGGTTTACTCGCTCTGAGGCATTTGCTTGGGGCGAGTGCACAGCGGTATAGATGTGGTTAACGCCATATTTTTGAAGCAAAGAATTAAAACCGTGGGATTTGAATTGTGTACCATTGTCTGAGACAATTGACTCTGGCACACCGAAAACATGAAATATGTCTTCTTCCAGGTACTTGCAAATAACATCGGCTGTAAACTTTTTAACGGACTTTAGGAAAACGAATTTAGAAAAGTGATCTAAGACCACAAAAATACCTATATTACCCAAACACGAGCGTGGATAGGGGCCTAAAAAGTCGACATACAGCTTTTGGAAAACTCGGTGCGAATCGGCAGTTTGACCCATCGGTGGTCGCAGTACATAGTTGGGCTGTTTTGTACATTTGCATGTTTCGCAAGCGTTTATGTACGCTTTAACATCGTTAACAAGTCCTGGCCAATAATAATACCGCCGTATTTTCTCTAGCGTTTTGTTGTTGTTGTTGATTCCACAATGGGCAGACAATTGAGCATCATGTGCTTTGTATAAAATATTGTGAATTAGACCTTTCGGTATCCAAAGTTTCCATACCATGTCGTCGTGCAATTGTTCGCCAGTTGAATGCTCTGTCCGCCTGTACACAAGTCTATCAACCACTTTTAAATCTGGTAGTTTTTCACTATTTTCGAGTACTTTTTCTATCAGTTCGTTGTACTCATCTGCTTGAAAGTGTGGTGAGCTTAAGTCAACGAAAACCCCAGCATCTAAAGCGGACAAATCATCAGTATTAACTCTAGACAAGGTATCTGGTACTACATTTTGACTGCCCCGTCTGTGCTCAATTTTAAACGAAAACCCTTGGAGCTTGAGAGCCCAACGCGCTAGTCACGTACTCAAATCCGTCTGAGACATAAGCCATTTTAGGGATGCATGATCCGTTATAATTGTAAACTCATGTCCTTCAATGTAAGGACGAAACTTTTTCACACTAAGCATCGCTGCCAGACACTCTTGCTCCGTTACTGAGTATTTTCTTTGTGCGTTGTTCAATTTCTTGGACATGAATGCGACAGGATATTCTTCGCCGTCCACATTCTTTTGAACAAGTACACTTCCCACTCCTGTCGAGCTTGCGTCGCAGTGAATATAAAATGGTTTGTTGAAATCAGGACTATGAAGCACGGGAGCGGTAGTCAGTATAGATTTTAATTGATCAAATGCCTTTTGAGCATCATCAGACCAAGCAAATTTTCTATTGTTTTTTAGCAAATCGGTAAGCGGAGTTGTGACCGATGCATAGCTCTTAATAAATTTGCGATACCACCCAGCCATACCTAAAAATCGTCTCACTTGTTTAACGGACCTGGGTGTCGGAAAATCGGTAATGGCAGCTACCTTTTCCGGGTCGGTTCTAATAACGACCTTCCCTACAATGTGGCCTAAATAAGGGACTTCGCTAAGACAAAAGTGGCTTTTTTCAATGTTAATAGTTAACCCTGCTTCTCTGATATGACGAGCAACTGTGCGAAGTGCTACCATGTGTTTTTCAAAGCTTTCTGAAATAATAAGAAGGTCATCCAGATACACGAATATCTCGCTGCGCAGCTGGTATGGTATAACTTTATCCATCAACCGTGACATGGTTTGAGGCGCATTGCAAAGGCCAAATGGCATGACTTTGTAGGTGTATAAAGGTCGACCAGGAACTGTAAAGGCCGTTTTATCCCTCGATTTTGGATCCAAGGGGATTTGCCAAAAGGCGTCTTTTAAATCCAAACTCGTTATAAACTCAGCCTTAGGCAACCTGCTCAAAGTACCGTCAATGTTTGGCAACGGATACGCATCTTTTACGGTGACGCTATTCACCTTCCTGCTATCTAGGCACAATCGAACTTTACTTGGCTTACGTACTAGTACAATAGGTGATGACCATGCGCTATCCGATTCTTCTATAATGTCCAACTCAATCATCCTATCTAACTCGGCGTAAATTAGTTTTTCCATGGCAGGCGATATTGGAAAATGCCGCTGTTTGATGGGTTTAGCATCACCAACATCTATAAATATGCGATATAACATGCGTTTTCCCAAGTCCAATTTTAGCAAAAGAAGGGAATGATTGCATGACCTTTTCCAATTCATGTTTCTGATTTTCGGTCAAAACGCGTTTGACTGTTAGCTCTTCGTTGGGAACCTGGTTTATTTCGCTTAAATGAATCGGTAAAAGGTCAAATAATTTCCAAAAATCTATTCCCAAGTACAAATTTTGTGACAAGCTGGGAATAATGAAAATTTTTATTAGTTTTGACACGCCTCGAAACATAATTTGGGCTTCTAGGCAACCTAGAACTTTTTGTGATTTACCGTCAGCGGTTTTAACAAAGGAAGTAAAATTTTGAATTGGAATATTCTGTTCTAAAATTTCTGTTGCAAGTTTGGCGCCTACACAACTGACAGAAGCGCCAGTGTCTAGCAAACCGGAAACCGTTTTGCCAAATATCTGCACTTCCGCATACGGTCGAATGTCACTTGTCTTATCAAAAATTGAGCTTAAAAGTAATTTTCTGTTATTTCGAACATTTTTCCAAAAACTTGATATTCGATTACTGGATCGACTTTTTGATTTAGCCTTGGCACCATTCTGTGGAAAATCATTGAAAATGCTTTTACGTGCAAGGTTAAATTCCTTTACACGGATATGAAAAGGCTTGTTTGGATTAGGTAAACAACATATTTCGTCTTCGATCGTTGATGGCTTTGGTTGACCGACAGGACTTAGTCTGTGTTTGTAGCTTGATGCTTCAGTGTTTTCGATGATGTCTGTCTGCGTGCACTTTTCAGCGCACTCGATTGACCGTTTTTTGGATCGTTACAACGACGGCAATTTGGTTTATAAACGTCAGCAGTTCCGCACCCATAGCAGAAAACCCTACGCTCACTCACGCAATCCTGATACCGATGCCCATTTCTTTTACAGTTCCAGCAAACTAAGGCTACCTCTGCAATATCTTCATACTCGCTTATATCATCATCGGTTGCGTTGTCAAAATTGGCTTGGACTTCGGACACGCGCTTGCGAGTTGGCAATGGCTTGCTATAGCTTTGCCGAGTTTGAATGTCTTGTAGGAAAAATTCTCGTTTTCGACAGATATCACGTAAATGGGCAATAGAATAAACCTGAATATTTAAAATCTCGTATTGTATTTCAGGTAAAAGATTTCTTCTAATAACTTCCACAAGAGTGTTTTCCGGAAGGGGTTGATTTAACCGA
>NW_023458610.1:2554-3555 GCF_013731165.1 Rhagoletis pomonella | reverse complement strand
TCAAGTAAAAAACTTTGCATACATTGCGAAAAATTCTCTGTGCCAATACTTTGATCCGGCACTATAAATATTTATTAATTATAATTCCATTCAATAAAAGAACTACAATAATTTTAATTAATTAATTGCCTTTATTTTTAGCATTCAAAAACAGTAGATAAAGCAGTGTAAAAAAACGCTTTTTTAACGTAAATTAATCGTTTACGAGACTCGTTTACAATTAAAAAACGGACGTAAAAATATTCGCATACGAATGCTGTTTCGATCCGTTTACGACTGTTCGTAGGCGATGCACAATTTAAAGCGAAAAAGTGCTCGAAAAAGAGCCGTCAACGGCTATCATAAACGATTTTTAATCCGGTTTTTCTTCGAGAAAATATCCAGTTACAAGCTTGTTTCCGATGATTTTGCTGGCTGGGGAGGTAAGCAAGCATCGACCACTTTCTGCCGGAAAACATGCGCTTCGACAAGATATTGTCACTTTTTCGGCACCTGCAATACAAGCACGAAAATTCTAAATAACCCAGCCAGCAAAATCATCGTAAACAAGCTCGTAATTGGATATTTCTCGAAGAAAACCCGGATTAAAAATCGTTTATGATAGCCGTTTACGACTCTTTTTCGAACACTTTTTCGCTTTAAATTGTACATCGCCTACGAACAGTCGTAAACGGATCGAAAAAGCATTCGTATGCGAATATTCTTACGTCCGTTTATTAATTGTAAACGAGTCTCGTAAACGATTAATTTACGTTAAAAAAGCGTTTTTTTACACTGCTTTATCTACTATTTTTGAATGCTAAAAATAAAGGCAATTAATAAATTCAAATTATTGTAGTTATTTTATTGAATAGAATTATAATTAATAAATATTTATAGTGCCGGATCAAAGTATTGGCACAGAGAATTTTTCGCAATGTATGCAAAGTTTTTTACTTGAATTTCTTTTCGCACTTTTTTTTTAAATATAGTTAGTATGAAGACCTACTTTCAAATCAGAT
>NW_023458610.1:0-2544 GCF_013731165.1 Rhagoletis pomonella | reverse complement strand
TTTTTTTTTAAATATAGTTAGTATGAAGACCTACTTTCAAATCAGATTTTTGAGAAAAATTCTAAGTATGCAGTTTTATATCCCATTATACTTTAGTATAACATAGTGCAAGCTTGAAGTTGCCAGAAAATCGCGTTGATTTTTGGCAATTTTTTTACGCAGTTTCTTCCATGCAAATTATGTGCGACATTTTTTCTTGTATGGAAGAAACTGCGTATAAAAAATTGCCAAAAAACAAAGAGGTTTTCTAGCTATTCAAGCGTGCACTTTATTATACTAAAATTAAATGGGCTATAAAACTGCATACTTAGAATTTTTCTAAAAAATCTGTTTTGAAAGTAGAACTTCATACTAGAACTTCATACTAGCTATATTTTTATAAAAAACAATTAGAGAAGAAATCAGAATAAAAAACTTTGGATTCATGGCGAAAAATTCTCTGTGCCAATATTTTTTCCCGGCACTGTATGTGTGAAGATATTTTCAGATAAATAAATATTAACAAACTATCTATTAACAAATTAACAATTAAATAAGAGGGGTTTAATATATATTATAAAATAGCTGAATTTTTTTTTTATCTTTTTTTGCCGATAGGCTGCCAATTTTTTTTTGCCGGTCGTGTGCATATTGGAAGTGCTTCTTTGAAACGGAAATAAAAACTTCTTCGTCGGAGTTAAATTTTTGACGACAAGCACCTAAGAAAATAAAGTGAAAGATTAAACTCCATTGGAAATCGGAAAATTTAATTAAGTAAAAAGTGGTAATAAATAATATTATTATCCGTACTTCTTATTGCCGCAGTCGTTGCCAAACCAATAGCGCTGCTTTTGGTACCAGTTCCCTTCCACCAGAAAAGTTCTGCTACCTCATCTGTAATAATTTTCCGCCAGCACGTTCTTAAATATTTATCTACATTTAATATATTTATAGCTTCGAGTTCAGAAACCTATAAAGTGTTTAAAGAATGCAATAAAAATTATTTTATTATGATTAATTTATGTTTTTAGTTACTTTTAGTCTTTTTCATATTCCATAAATGCATGCTTTTCCTTAAATCGGCTTCTTGGTTGATCGTCCTTTGCGTTTGCACCAGTCTGCCAATAAGTCACATACTTAATAACTTTCTTAAATTGAATATTTAACAAACTACTTACATACTTATAAAATATTGTGATTGAAGAAAAATTGTCAACAAAACTAAAATTTTTTCTTGTGCTGACAAATTACTACAAGCCTCTTTCTATTATATTTTTTTGTTTTATCGTTTACGAGCTTTTCTCTAACTGTTTGGCGATACGAGAATCCCTCGTAAATGTTCGTAAAATGTACGTTTTCTTGCTGGCTGGGAGTTAATTAATAAGACCTATTCTTTTGAACACATTTCAAGAGTGGTTGTATATTTTTTGATAACGCTGTGCTTAATTTGCCATATTCAAATATGGCTTGGGAAATTGGGGAATCGTGAAGAAAACACGTTTTCTCACTGCAAATTCACAACTGTCAACTCATTGTTCTTCGCCATATTCCTTGTTTACCCGTTGCCACAAATGTCATTCTGCGGGAATGCGCAATCTTGTATTCTATCGTTCTTGCATCAGTACATCAACGAAGCCCGTTTGCTTCATCATAAATATATCCATACAAACATATGTACATATGTACGAATGGATATAGTTATGCGAAGCACGCTTGCATCATTTATACATATATTGCTTGGTAGCGGCAGAGCTGAAATGCGTAATGAGTTCGTTCATACATACATATATGTGACCTGGTCTACGAAAAGGGAGCTTACGTGCGAAAACTAGTTTTCTGTGAAAAAGCTGTTAAAAGTAAGCAACTCGTTTCGTCAGTTTCTCATTATCTCGTTAATTGTTCTCCGCGCCGGACGTCCAGTAAGTGTTGTTGTTGGTCCAGTAAGTGTTGTTGTTGGTCGGAATATTATTATAGTTATTTTATATATTATATTATTATTTTATATATTATTATATATTATTTTTACTCTTCTTTCTCTTCATTTTTAGTACACTTCTAAGCAAGTTAGGATTTTCTGCTTTTCACCACGTGAAAAAGCATCTCATCTGCCATCCGAATCAACCAAACAGTGAAAATTGATTTTTTGACACCTAAGCCCCCTTTCCGTAGACCAGGTCACATATATGTGTACATGCATACAAACATGCAATACATGTATTCAAACATACATACAGTATTGGCCAATACAATAGCACCCCCATTTCAAAGTGATATTGTTTGCCACTCATGTTTATTTATTTATTTTTAAGAATTTTCAATTAAAATACAGTTCATTCTCTCACAAAACTCACATAAACTAGTAATATAAATATAGCGGTTCTGGACCGGAGCAAGCAGCGCAGCTAGCAGCTCCCATTGAAATAGCTTCCATTGTATTATTATGACGTTTTGCCTCCAATAACTGCTCCTTTCCAGTCTTTATAGCATTGATTGTTTTAATAATTCCTGCCGTACCGCCAGATGGACTTCCAAATGCTCCTAATGCTACGATTAAAGGCGCTAATG
>NW_023458609.1:282049-288854 GCF_013731165.1 Rhagoletis pomonella | reverse complement strand
AAATCACCACATTTCCTCATCAGACTTCTTTCAGTAGGATTCGAACCGACGATCCCACTGACTCAGCCAGTTGCCTATGCACCGTGCTAAGTACGCCTTGTAAATTATCGTTTGCTTTTTTGCATTTTTTTTCATTTTTGTTATGCCAACACAATCAAGTGCAGCTATTCCGCTGCAATTCACTTGATCATGTGGTTGTTGGTATTGTTGGTTTTTGCTAATAATTCTATTTTTAGAATGTTTAACTTTTAGGTTTGCTCGTCCTTAAGTTATTTGTTTTTGTTATTTTTTTGGCCTTATAATAATTATATTCAACAATTTATATTGAGCTCGAGGCCGTTTTTTAAATGAAAATTTATTTCGAGATCTTAGGAATTCTTAGGACCACATTGGCATATTTGGGACTATCGGCTCTATAATGCGATCTTCGGGACTACTTCGGGATATTTGGACTATTTGGAGATTGTTGGGACAAATTCGGAACTTCTGGGAATATTTCAAGTTTTTCGATACTACTTCAAAATTGTCGGGATTCTCGGGACTGTGTATTTCGATATTTTTGGGACTACTTGAAGATTTTCCGTATTCTCGGCACTATTTTGGGATCTTCGGGACTACTTCGAAGTTCTTGGGACTATTTCGGGATTCGCAAGAGCACTTGGGGATTTTCGAGACTTCTTTGGGATTTTAAGGGGTTTCGGGACTATTTCGGGATTTTGGAGACTACTTCGAGATTTGAAGGGTTCTGGGGGCTATATCCGGATCTTCGGGACTACTTCAGCAATCTCGAATTAGCCCCGAAAATCCCGATACAGTGCCGAGAACCCCCGAAATCTGGAGGTAAAAATCCCGATATAGCCCCCAGGATCCCTAAAATCTCGAAAAACCTCGAATTAGTCCCAAAAGTCCTGAAAAATTTGAAGAAGTCTCGCAAATCCCGAAAACTCTGAATATTTTCGTAGAACTGGAAGTTGGAAGATACTTGTATATGGTATTTGTGTTGCATAAGAAAATATTGTTTAGTTGAAAAATCACAAATTTATTCGCTCTACAAATCAAAACATAAATAAATTTTATTCTTTATTTGGTTATCGAATCAAATCCTAAATAAGTTTTATTTCTTATTTGGTCGACGAATCAAATCACAAATAGTAACCTTTTGTATGCTTAAGGAAACAAATCACAATTAAAAATTATTTTTAATTTTGTTGACGAATCAAATCACAAATAAATTTTATTTCTTATTTGGTCGACGAATCAAATCACAAATAAAAGTTATTTTATATTTGGTTAAAGAATCAAATCACAAATATATGTTTTTTTTTGTAGTCGATGAATCACAAATAAAATTTATTTAGGATTTGATGCAACTTTCAATTCAGAAATAGATTTGATTTATGGATTTGTGATTTGACTAATTCTAAATCCCGCGACCCTGTTCATGCGTTATTAGGCATCTCACACTGTGTACAGCTGAGAATAAAAATTCTCAGCAAATTGCATATGAGAGCAGAGAATATGAGTGAGAGTGTAAGAAAACTCTAAAATAGGTTGACTTCCAAAACGTCAATTGCTTTGCATACGTACAAAGTATAATGTTCCATAACGCCGAACTTCAAAATATTAACAATGTGTACTTTTCCAAAACGCATCCGAAAAGTTATCGAAACGCATCGCTCGAGTAATCAGCGCATCAGAAACAAAGTTGATGCTTCGTTTGTTATTGGTAACCATTGGTGTTTTAAAAATTCAGAAAAATTGTTCATTGCTATTTTGAGTATTATATGCAGTGTATATGGTCGCAACTCTGCATAAACAAACAGTTTGAATACCGCAGTTTAATAGTATCCAAACATTGTATTGACACGTTTTGGAAGTCAGCCATACACTTGCTACACGGGTGAGAATATTCCAGTCATGAGAACTCCACGATAAGAACGAATACCCACTCTCATTACTAATTACATGGTGAGAATGAGAGTGAATTCCTATTCACAAGGGATTTACCCTTATCGTTTACGAGCACCTTAAGATAAGTTTTTTGGTAAGATAATTCTAATTCGTTCTTACGTCTGTTTACACGAGGAGCTCTCACGTGGTCATGTTTGAGAGTAAAATATGTAATAATACCGGATAAATATTCAGGGGGCTATATCGGGATCTTCGGGATTTTTGGGACCATTTTGGAGCTTACGAAATTACCTCGAGATTCCGGGGTTTCTCGGCACTTTACAGCGATCTTCAAGACAACTTCAATTGCGACGCCCCCCACCACCACCACAGGGCGGCAATCACCTCAGCAGCACACACAGCCAACGGCGGCAAGAACATACACCTCACTCACACCCCACATCACGACACGTCTCCCGAACCACATGAAGCTCCTCCAATTCAACTGTAACGGGCTACAGAGCAAGATTGAGGAGATAACCGTCTTCATGTGTCGGCATGGTATATTAATAGCTGCGGTCCAAGAGACGAAGTTGCACAGCAATTCAACTTTGTTGAATTGCGCCGGGTACAACGTGCACCGTCGAGATCGCGAGCGAGATAATGGTGGTGGCTTAGCGTTCATCACGCACCACACCGTGCAGTATCGTCTTATCGAAGCAGACATCGACCGCAGGGATACCACCCTAGAATGTCAGGGCATCGCTATCCGGTCAGGCGATGTCGAGCTCGAAATATTTAACATATACATACCCCCTGTCACCTGCTGCCCGGCAGGATATCACCCTGATATAGGTGCGCTCCTCAGAGGTGAAAACCGTATGGTAGTAGGTGACTTTAATGCGCACCACGATCTTTGGCACTCAAGCCTGTCAAACGATCGTAGGGGAACAGACTTGGCTGAGCAGATAGACGATTCGACATTCTGCACAATGAACGACGACGCACCCACCAGGATTATGGGTAACTGCAGTAGCTCGCCAGACATCACAATAGTCAGCGCTGGTCTGATGAACAGCATAACGTGGCGACCTATGCTGACTCTAGCATCAGACCATCTACCCATAGTCATCTCGATTGATAAACCAACCGACTTTGCCTCCGCCAAACACCGGACCTATATCAACTTTTCCAAAGCTGATTGGAAAGGTTACGCGGAGTTTACTGAAAACAACTTCGCAGCGCTCCCCACACCAACCGACGTCCATCTCGGTGAACGTAAGTTCCGCAGGGCTATCACTGCTGCTGCAGCTCGGTTCATGCCGGCAGGACGTATATCGGACCCACGTCCAAACTTCCCTGCCGAAGCGGCTGTTCTAGCCTTCGTCAGGCCGATCCCGGAGATCCCCGTATCAGGGATCTCAACGCGGAGATTCGGCAACTTGTAAACGTACATAAGCGGAAGAAGTGGGAGGAGCACCTGAAAACTTGTACTTTCACCTCTGGTGTGAGTAAGCTTTGGTCAACCGTGAGGTCATTGTCTAATCCGACGAAGCACGACGACAGAGTCGAAATTTCCTTCGGCAACCATGCTTCGTCGGACCCGGAGCGATGCGCGAGCTATTTTAGCCGGCAGTTCATACTGCATCCTCCGGTAGACAAAGCCAAGCGTCGAGTGACCAGAAGGCTGCACAAACTGCCAACAACTTGTGCCCCCCTTGCTTTCACTTGCGGTGAAGTTCAGGTGGCCATCGGGAAGGCGAAAGCCTCCAAAGCCATGGGTCCCGATGGAATATGCATGCTGATGCTGAAAAATTTGGGTCCTGTGGGGGTAGCGTACCTAACGGAGGTCCTCAACCTGTCAATGGCCACTCTCATCATCCCAGACATCTGGAAGGTGGGGAGAGTGGTCCCACTGCTCAAACCGGGGAAACCCGCCAACAAAGGAGATTCGTATCGTCCGATTACACTCCTTTCCCCGGTAGCGAAGACACTCGAGGCCTTGCTACTCCCGTACTTCACAAACCACCTGACCCCAGCGAAGCATCAGCATGGTTTCCGTAAAGTGCACAGTACAACAACAGCACTTAACGCCATAAACACTCAGATAACTCGTGGCCTTAACCGCAACCGTCCCTGTGAGAGAACGATTCTAGTAGCGTTGGACTTGTCAAAGGCGTTTGACACGTCTGCCATTCCACGCTGCTAGAAGATATAGAGGCCTCCTCTCTCCCACAGAGGCTCAAACGGTGGTCGGCAAATTATCTGAGTGGTCGACATTCGTCGGTAACATTTAGAGACAAAACGAGTAAGCAGCGAAAAATAAAACACGGGGTTCCTCAGGGTGGTGTCCTTTCCCCGCTACTGTTTAACTTTTATATTTCAAAGCTCCCTCAACCACCTGAGGGAGTCTCGATTGTCTCCTATGCCGACGACTGCTCGATCATGGCGACTGGGAATGGAATTGATGACCTGTGTTTGAAAGTAAACGGCTATCTCTCCGAACTTTCTCGCTTCTTCACTGCAAAGTGTCTAGCCCTCTCCCCTACGAAATCCTCCGCGACCCTGTTCACAACCTGGACGAAGGAGGTCAGGCTACCGCTGGGGATTCACGTCGATGACACACCAATTCCGACGGTGAATAACCCCAAAATACTCGGAGTAACATTCGACAGCCTGCTCTCCTTCTCTGCGCACTCAACCGCTATTGTCAATAAAGTACAGAGCCGCAACAAGGTCCTCAAGTCGCTAGCCGGCAGTACTTGGGGCAAAGACAAAGAAACGTTGCTGGCAACATACAAGGCAATAGGCCGGCCGGTTTTGAACTACGCAGCGCCAGTGTGATCGCCAGGGACTAGTAGGACGCAGTGGACGAAGCTACAGACGGTACAAAATACGGCACTTAGGACAGCGACGGGATGCCTCCTGATGTCGCCTGAACACCACTTGCACGGCGAGGCGCAAATGCTCCCAGTTAAGGAGCATAACATAATGCTCTGCAAGCAGTTCCTGATCGGGAGCCACAGAAGTGGCCACCCAAACAGACAGCTGCTTGCAGAGGAGCCCTCGCCTAGGCACGTCAGGAGGCATCTATATGAACTGACGGACGAAGTCCAGAGGTTCATTAAGCAACCTCTGGACCCGACAGCGTACAGACAGGCCCTGAACGGCATTCACAGGGACTCAGTCTCGAGTTATGTAGACTCTAGACCTGTGAATGCCGTTCTAGGCATACCACCCCCGGACATAGACGAGACAGAGCTTCATCTGCCTCGGGAGACACGCACTACACTCGCTCAACTTCGCTCCGGCTACTGCAGCAGGTTAAACTCCTACTTGAGTAGGCTGAATGAGGATGTGCCGAACGAATGTCCGGCATGCGGAGAGACCCCACATGACTCGAACCATCTCTTCGCATGCCCGGAAAACCCGACAACCCTAACGGCCTTGTCCCTGTGGACAGATCCCACAGAAGCTGCACGCTTCCTAGGGTTGCCGTTAGTGGAACTTGACGACAACGACTGAGATACCAACCGATCTGGGCGGGGTTGTTGTAGCCGCTACAACAACAACAACAACAACTTCGGGATTTTTTAACTATTTCGGGATTTTCGGGGCTAATTCGGGATATTTGGACTATTTCGAGATTTTTGGGACTAATTCGGAACTTCAAGGAATATTTTGGGTTTTTCGAGACTACTGCAAAATTTTCGGGATTATAGGGACTGTATCGGGATTTTTTGGACTATTTCGGATTTTGAGTACTAATTAAAGTTTTCGGCATTCTCGGTACTGTTTTGGGATCTTGAGGACTACTTCACGGTTTTTGGGACTATTTCTGGATTTTCAAGAGCACTTGGGGATTTTTGAGACTTCTTCAGGTTTTTCAGGGTTTTCGGGACTATTTCGGGTTTTTCGAGACTACTTCGAGATTTGAAGGGTTCTGGGGGCTATATCTTCGGGACTACTACTAGATTTCCGGGACTATTTCGGGATTTGCGAATCTACCTCGAAATTTTGGATATCCGCGCCCCAGAATCTTCGGATCTCGAAGTAGTCTCAAAAAACCCGAAATTCCCATCATTTCCGAATTAGTCCCAAAAACCTCAGAATAGTCCAAATATCCCGAGGTTTTCCCGAAAATCCCGATATAGTGCCGAGAATCCCAAAAATCTCAAAACACCCGAAGTAGTCCAAACTCTAGAATTAGCGCCGAAAATCCCGAAATAGTCACGAAAATCCTCGAAATCTGGAGGTAGTTTCATAATAGGGGTCTGCATCGGAAGATATTTGGTTTCACATTGAAGTTTACTAGCGAACACCTTCCTTCCTCCTTCTCTTCCTCTCACTGAGAGCGCGGATAGTGAAGAGAAGTATAGTCGCTAAGCGTCGGGTAACTAAGTAAAGTACTCGACAAAAATGTGTTCCGAAAAAGAGAGGAACATAAAAGAAGAGCACAACGTTGTGAAACTTCCGCAAGTAAAAGCTTCCTTCATGTGAAGTTTTCAAGTATTTTAGGAAGATTTCGTTTGAGAGCATAATTTAGATATAAGAAATATGACATGTCTCGTGCACATAAAATATATTTACGTTTATTTTTATATGTTTTTTATATATATACATGTAGATATGTACATTAGACTGCATCACTCCCCATACAAAAAAAAATCGGTACTGTTTTTCCATTGGAATTATAAAATCTATTATATTTTAAGACGTCCACCAAAATATTTCGCAAAATATTACGATTTAAGTGAGCTGGACCGATTTGAAAATACCTCCAAAGATGGAGTTTTTTATGAATAAAAATAGTTTTTTAAACATTTTTTTGGAAAAAATCCCCTCAAATGACAAAACGTTTTAAGCTTAAAAAATTTGCGTAAATATATTTTTAAAAAATTAAAAAAAAATTTGA